>NW_028240637.1:0-50075 GCF_964263255.1 Lissotriton vulgaris | reverse complement strand
TTGCAAATAATTTAGCCAATCCTACATATTCCTTAATTGCGAATTGCAAATTGAGATTCGCAATTAAGGAATACCTCCCCATTCATTCCGATGGGCCTAGAGGCCCATAGGAATGAACGGGAAGACATTCTCAATTTGCGATTCTCAATTAGAGAATCGCAAATTGAGAATGCAATTTCAAGAGTGCCAGGGTGTCCAAAGGACACCCTGTTGCACCCCTGAAATGAGCATGGGTGCACATGTGGCGCACGTACATGCCCTAAGGGCATGTGTGTGCGCCACATGCTACTTTGAAAAATGCAAAAATGTGCATTTTTGAAAGAAAGAAAGAATAAATTACCACCAACCTGTAGTTGGTGGTAATTTGCAATTCCTTATGCCATATTCGCACAACTTGGGTGCCTCATACATTCCATTTAAGGAATCCCAATTTGCGATTCCTTAAATGCATTCGCAAAATAAGGAATCACAAATTATGCAATTCCTTTTTTTGCAAGGCAGTTTTTCTTTTATACATAACATTAAGCCTAATTGCGATTGCAAACGCTACGATCACAATTTTGAATGATACATATGGCCCAAAGTGTGTAATGTAGAATTGATCGTTAGTTCACTTAACACGTACACACCGTATGGACAGCTTTAATTTAATTGGCAGCATCATTATTAGCAAGCTCAACTTTAATATTTTTTGTCATTTTATCAATCTCAGAAGAATGCTAGGCTAAGACGGCCCCACTGGACATAAGTCTGCAACATGAATGGGACACACAGATCTTTGTAGAAGGCACCCAAGCAAATGTAGGATGTAACCACCCAACCATACATAAGGCCTACTCTATATGGGTAGTCACAAAACTTCAAGCTCGCAGAGCTTTAAGGAAGCTGATCGATTAATTACAGTTCAAACATGAATATTGTTAATTATCAAAATACGAAATAGGAAGAACAGGCATTGAGTGAAAAACTAGCAAATGCACGGTAGTCTTCATCAATATCATTTGCTTATAACGCAAACAAAAACAACACGAAAATGAAGGCAAACATAATAAGAGTAAGTATGATTGTCATAAAGAAATATGATTTGCAGTAAACTCCAGTAAATAATAAGGTTGGGAAACGGGCTGTGTCAACTGGATAGAATTCTGTTATAGTCACCTTTAATGTCACGCTTGGAGACAGATTTACTAGTCTTATCTACACACATACAAGGGTTTTCAACAGCCCTCTTCATCCATTGGTGTGTCCAAATGACATTCAAAGTTTACTTTGTTGGAGCAAGATTTCAAACATCAACATACATAACACAATTTCTGATTGAAGACACGAAATGCTGGAGGTACACTTTGCGCACAATAAATTTGATATCATCATCATTAACTTTATTCAGTCGTTCAGACCATCAAAGTGCATAGGCATACAAAAGTATGGTAAATAGAACAAACTTTTACATGATAAAATTGTAAGCCAAAATAGATGATGTTATTCATACAACAACAAGCATATTAAAACCCGAGCCATTTAAGAATATAAACAAATTAAAAGAACTGGCTTCCAAGGTATTAAAACCATACAAGCTAAAAACACGTAGAAAATACAAAGAGTGCAGGTGCATAATTGTTTGAAGTGCAGAGTAGCTCAGTTCTCTGTAGATTGTACATGAGTCATAAAATACCATGATCATAAGACATCAATTTAGAATTAGTTTAATTTAAAATGGTAATGCCAAATTAAAGGCTGCCTCAAATGTGCTTTTTCATTAATGCTGACTTATTCTTTGACCTAGTCGGCAAGTAAAATGTTGCTTTATTTGTGCAGTACATGTGTAACATTCGCTGTTACTTAATGTTTCTTCAACATTCACATTGAATTATTCCTGTGGGAACAGGATTTCAGCTGTTACTATAGATTTAAACTTTGTATTTCCTTTTCACCATTGTTAGGCCTAAGACTGTATTTCTCTTTTGAAGGTTCGACGTACGATTTCAACTTAGGAATCAAGCACATATACCATCCGTTTTCCTACTGGAAGAACACTCAATATCCAGTTTACTTGTGCATTTTATGGCCTTCAACCACAACAGGGGAGAATATGGGATAGAATTTAGCCAGGTTTTGCAAACCTCCCTTCTGGCTAGTAGCATCAGGTAGAATAACAGACTCCTCTGAAAGTGGCCGAGGAGGTTATGTGAAGGAATAGGTATAGGGTGCGACTTACCTCTATTGTAACAGACAGAACTTCTGATGTGCTACTACTCATGGTATCCCAAAAGTCAGACAGAGAGAGAAAGAGAGAGAGAGAGAGAAAGAAAGGCAGGAGACAAACATAGGCACTACATTAGCTTTGAAGCAGCCACGCCTTCTATAATGAGAGACCTGCTTTTTTGCACACCTAGCAATCTGCTGAGGGGTCCAATAAATCCGGTGAAGGGTGTCGAAATGGTTTCTCTTAAGTTTGGCAGATTTAACAGTACTATATAAAAGCTTCAAGGATACTTGCCATAAGTACTGTAACTCCGTCATTGATCCCTTCCAAACTGGTGTGTGGCATTCAGCTTTCCCTCCTCAGCATCGAGAAGCTCCTAGTACCAGATGGACACCTCTTTTTTATAGGCTGCATATCCTGTGTTCTCATCTTAAAGTCCTAAGATGCTCCGATGTACAGCCTTACAGCTACATACCAAGAGGTCAGTGGTAGATATATGAATTTGGAGAGATTCACCTCAGTCTTCGTGACTAATACCTCCATGGTAATAAACCCTTGAACTGTCAGATGTTGTCCCCAGAGTGTAATACCAGGGTCTTACAATGAAGAACTTAAACGGTCTAATAGGCACTCCGAGGTACCTGGGGAATCCCAAGAGAGGCAAAATATGAGAAATATTTAATTCCCAAGGCCTGCTTGAATCTATTCCAAAGTTTGAGGATCGACCTTAAGATCTTTAGTCAGACTTGTCATAGACATTGTGGGGCTTCAAACTTGTAAAGGAACCCAAGCTGTTCCCAAGTTGCTAGTCATCGCATTCAACAAAATGCCCCAGGTTGAGGTGTCAGGGGAAGCCAAAAGCATCCTGCAGTTCTTAAATTGAAAATCTTTGCAGAATGTCCTAAGATCAGGCAATGCTTAACCCCCTATCCCTAATCTCCACCTTATCTTTTGCCAAGGGAGGCTATTAACCTGAAGGCCCAAATAAAAGTTATCTTCCCTTGGATTTTTTATATAAGTTTTTAGGGAATGAAAGGGGGATACTGTTGAACAAATATGTCAACTTTGTCAGAATAGACATTTGAACTAAATTGACGCACCCATACTTTGTTAAATGTTAATTCTTCTATTTAGCCAGTAGTTGATCGATATTTTTAGCCACCTTCCCAAGATTATGTTTTGGGGTTTCATCCAAAGAGTGGACTACGGAGATACCCAGGTATTTAAGTTTCATCTTGACTTCCTTCCCAATGTATTGTACATTTCAACACATGATCTCAGATTTGGCCTTATTCATGCTATACTCAGAAAAGGTCCCAAAGTACTCAGTTAGCTCCTTTCATCTGGGGATGGTCTTGGCCGGGCCGGTAGTATAAACAATGAGATCATCTGCATACAGGGTGATCTTGTTCCTGAATCCCTGAGAAACAAAGGGTATAACTTGTGCATTCATCCTAAAGGATTGAGTAAGAGGCTCTATGTATATATAGAGAGAAGAGTAGAGAGTAGACACCCTTGCCTAGTGCCTCTAGAGATGCAGACTTTCTCTAATACAGATATACCCAGCAGACTCCATCAAAACCCTTGGCAGCATCAATCGTCACAACCAAAAGAGGATACGAATAATTGGATGCGAGATCTATTGAGCCTATTAAAAGTTGAGTGAGCATGTGTACCTGCTTCTTTGGAAAAAGCCTTTCTGGTTGGGATAAATGAGTTGTGGCGCTAGTGTAGCGAATCTACTAGCAAGAAGGCTGATGATTAATACTAAGGCGGCTTCAATCCATATATCCAGAATCTGAGTATTACCAAGGTAGATTGAGTTAATCTTGTCCCTCCATACGGGGGTAACTGACTCTTTCGACAACTTACAGAGCTCTGTTGGGATGGTGTCTGGGCCAGCCACTTTTCCATTTCTAGATTTTTTTAGGTGATTTCTCCTTCTGTTATCTGTGCTACTATGGATTGTTTTCATTTATCTAATGGTGCAGGAAGATCCCTACCCCTCAACCAGCCCCTTATCTTTGGTATTTCAGGGTTTACCTCTACAGTATAGAGAGTCACAAACAAGTTAGTTAATGTTTCTTGGTCAGAGAAAACATTGGGGCATCATACTAGTCAGTGGTGAGCTCCTACCGGAGGTACTTTAACCATGTTGCTGCCTAACTGATTCCCCACCTCACACCCCATTATCATATGGTCCAAAATTAAAAATACACTTACCAGATTGCGACTGCTCCCAAGAACATTCTTCGTTAATGTCTCAAACGCTCTCTCAAATTTCCACTTAGCATCCCAGCTGAGAGGATGGCCCACTGGAGCTAAAGCCCTGAAGCTTAGGACCCAGGAAGGGTCTCTAGAAGCTCAGGAGTCTACCCTCCCTTTAGTATGATGTCACTGACTGCAGGGAAAGAAACCAGAACTCCTTCATTAAAGGACAACATAATAATGTATCAGAGTCTAAAGTACAGTGACTGCCAGATTGAAATCTGTACTATTCAGGGCCGTATGGATGAAATAAATGGGAAACCAGATCAGCGCTCCAAGTATTTACTGTGTACACACTTCCTCAGACCTGCTATTGCCGCTAAAGTTCTACCAGAAAATAACTTTAATTGTCCCATAAGAGCCACAGAAAGTTTATTTAAAAAAGATAATTCAGGAAAGAGGGCAGGACAAGCTAAACCTAAATCCCCTGTTGGGGGGAAGACCCCCGGTAAGGCAAAAATAACTACATTAATTGAGGGCAGAAATAAAAAAGCCCCTCTCACACTTAAAGTCACTCTGTCTCTAAACTCCTTTTTTAAGGCCATGGCCCTATCCTCTACTGAGAATTCAGAAAAGGGATTTCCTAATGGAAATCAGAAAGAACAAATTGTGAACACCTTTGTAGCTGTGGGATAACCTTCCGCTATGGATATTGATGAAGAAGGTCCATCTGTAAACTGCCAGGCTGACCCCTCAGCATTGGAAAACGGTATCATTCAGATTAATCAAGCTATCCAAAACAATTCTACCAATATCACGCAGCTGGAAATGCAAAATCAAACTCTGAGAGAGGATACAGAAAGACTTGAGAACTACTCAAGGAGAAATAATCTCAGAATTTTGAATGTTCCAGAAGAGGAAGAAAGGGGGGATTTAAAGAGTTTCATAATGTCATCACTTAAAGAAACTGTTCTAAAAGATCAGTCCGAAATGCTTCTCAAGTTAAGGATACAGAGAGCCCACAGGGATCGCTTTAAGAGGAATCCCACCCATCAAAGGCCTAGAAAGATTCTGATCAACATTTTGTCATACGCAGTAAAAGAGCTTATCCTAGGCCTAGTGGTAAAAAAACACTTATTGCAGTAATGGGCTTACTTTCACCATGAAGTCACACATCTGTAAGGCCTTGAGCCAGGCAGTGCATTCCAAGGATTTTGCTATTCTTCTAAGTAGAGGTGCAGGGTTGGAACAGCTGAACTTTAAGACTGATTACTCTGGAAGGTGGGTTAAAGGGAGTATAACATTTATAACACTAATTGTTCTTGTGTAGGCTTTTATGGCCCTAACCTGGATGATCAATCTTATCTCTTGACCGTTGAGGGGAAACTATTGGAATTTCCACTTCCAATAATCATTGGGGTGATTTCAACACTTGATGGATATTAACCTGGATAGATCATCTAAGAGGCACTGTATCAATATGCTTTATGTGAGGTAGGTTGTAACAAATATGTTGCAAGATCTGGGCCTTTCGGATGCTTGGTGCTACCAGCAGGGCAGCAGAGGGGGTATACATTACACGGCAAGAAATATGGGCATTATTCCAGACTGCAATGTTTCTCAGTACATAATAGCATTTTGGGGAGGGGAACAGCGTTTACAACGCAACTTTTAACACGCAGTACCTTTACCACGCAACTTTTACAACGCAAGTCGTTACAACGACTTGCACCGGGGGGCGCTTTAGGATAGGGAATAGTTTAATTTACTATCCAAAACCTTCCCTACTATCCATGGGGACTGGAGTTGGAATAGTAAATTAAACTATTCACTATCCAGCGCCCCCCAACGCAAGTCGTTGTAACGACTTGAGTTGTAAAACTTGCGTGGTAAAGGCATGCGTTGTAAAAGCATGCGTAGTAACGACATACATCCTTTTGGGGAAGGTTAGAGAGGTCAAGCATATGCCGGGGCACATCTCCAATCACTCAGGTGTTATTATGGCGTTAAAGTTTCCATCCGAGAGAGAAATTCTCTAGTGTCCTATTTACAGGTGGACTGTAAATAGGACACTAATGCAGGAAGTAGGAACAGGTCAGGTTTTGGACACCCTCCCTTCTAACTCCTTCTCACACACTCGTTTCTGATCTGCTCTGAGCCTACCCCCATGAGACCATCCCCTTTTGCTCGCATTTTCCTCTTCCTCTCCCACGAGCTCTCCTTTTCCTCACTTCTCCGCACTGTTTCTTATCTAATCAGCCTGGATGTATTGATTCTCTCACCTACAAGCTATTGTCCCTTCCATATCACTCACTAACACTCAATTCCACTTCTCTACTATTTAATCCGATCCACCGTCATATGCACTTTAACACACTTGTTATGGTTCTTCAAATGTCTGTATTGATACTATGTTTATTATCTACGCTGTTATACTGCACTTGCTGCATTTACGCTGAATTACACTACTGCATACCTGAACTCTGATTCTTACCGCACCCCATCTCTCCTTCTTATCTCCTCTTATCCCTTGCTACAAATCGCTCCCCCCGACCTGATTAACACATTATACCACCCTGGGCGTAAACCTCTACCTCTCTGCCCCGTGCGGTGCGGCTACTGTGACCACCAAAACAACCCTCCCTCCTCTAAACCTCCCCCCTTCTTTTAGCCTACCTGCCTATTCGTCCCCTACTAAACCTCTTCATCATGTCCCACCTCAATACCGCCCTTGCTCCTTGCCCTCCTCCTGCCCTTACTGACAAACATCCCGCCCTTACCAAACATGGACCCAACTCCTGGACCATCCCATACCCTCCCTACCTCTCCAAAAATGCCAAAAAGAATCTTAAACACAAACTCCTAATCAAACATCCTGAAACCCTAATCGAAGACAACTACCACAGCCCCACGTCCCCATTAAAACTAACTATATCTTCTACACCAAACGCCCCTCCAAATGGAAGAGCACCTACTTACGGCACCTCACAATTTCTAGCGCTATTAAAATCTCCCATGGCTACAAACTCACCACCTCCCCTACCTCTCTCCTCCCTGGTGAAATATCCATTTCCATCTACAAAACTGGAAACATCCTGATCCAAGCCTCCGAACAGCACCTCACATGCTTTGAACTTCTCTTCAGCACTCTCTCTGGTCCAGCTATCACTACCCACACCTCTCCCATCACCCTCTCAATCCCCCAACCACTCCTAGCTCCCCAATGCCTCCACAATGCCGAACCCCCTCCCTAACAACATCCCCCCTCTTGAACCCTCCCATGTCGTAATCCGCTCCCCCTCCCCGCACCCTCACATTCCACCTACCAGCCCTCCACCGCCTCTCTTAGACATACTGCTCACCCCAGGGCATAGCCGCCCCAACTCCTAATGACTTCCCCCCTCGTGAACCCTTCCCTGTCTCAATCCGCTCCCTCAGCCACACACCTGCTCCCAATCATGACCCCTCCCTGCTCTCCCCCGCCTCTTTGGGACAAATCCTACTCCCCCTGGACTTTCCCATCCAGAAGGACACTTCTATCCCCTTTTCCCCAATCCTACCTCCCTCCTTGAACCTGGCCACCTCCTATCCCCTTCGACACTCCACCAAATTCCCTTAATCTCTAATGACAGCCCACCTCCAATTCCCTATCTCCTCCCTACCACCCCTCCTCCCCCTCCAAACTGCCCCATAATGTCCATAGCCCATCTTTCCCCTGCCCCTTCCTCCACAAACTTTACCCCCAATCAGTACGTCACTACCGCATCCCCCTCATCCCCCACACTCCCCCTCTCATCTCCCCCTTTCCTCCCCTCTCCCCACCAGTCCACCTGCCATCCTGCCCATCCCATCCTCCCAATTCTGGTCCACACCCCACCCCCCTGCCCTGGCCTTCCCAAATCCTCATACTAACACTGAACTCCCATCGTCAAACCCTCCTGGAGTACCACTATCCCCTAGCGGTAATCCATCCCAACCTAACCAATCCGTCCCCTTCTCCCCCTCCATTCCAATTACGCCCAACTCGCTCCTATCCATCCTCAGCCAAGCACTTCGTAACATTGACTTCAATCTCTCTACCTTGGTGGATGAACTTACCCTACTCAGGAAAGACTTTAATCGGTTCAAATCCGACAAACTCACAGCCAGCCCCACCTGTCCCCCTGCTCCTTGCGCCAACCCTCGAAAACGTCCATACCTCAAACATTGGTCAACGACGCCTCTCCTAACCTGCTCCCACAGACCCCCTCGAACCTTGAATACCTACTCCGCCCACGATCTCTCCGTACTCTGCAACACTTACAGTAACAAACCCTCGCCTAAAGATCTGTTTCCCCCTCACTCCAAGATCCCTGTTATCCTGGGGATGAACAGAACCCCAGACTATCCTAATCGACTGGTGTACCATCTCATTCTGTTCAGAATCTCCCCTCCAACCCCACCTGTTCCTATCAAAAACAACAAAACTATTATCTTGAGCAGAAATCTTAAGCAAATCCCTCCCGGCACCCTTGAACTGAAACTCCAATCCCATCTCATCCTCACCCTCCCTCTTCAAATCCAAATGAACTCACGGAACACTTTAACAAAACTGTTGCAGAGGTCTTAGACGAGCTTGCCCCACTGAAAAATAAAACGCTAAAAAACAACCCCTCCAAATCATGGTTTACCCTCGACCTTAATAGAGAAAGACGCTCAATCAGATTAGCGGAAAGAACATGGAGACAACACCCTACACCTGCCCACCTTGGTCTCCTTAGAACTGCCAGATCCTCTTACAAAAAACACGTCTTCTCTGAAAAAGCTTCTTACTTCCGCCTTCAACTCTCACATGCCAAAAACAGACCCAGAGAACTGTTCAACATTATTAGAAATCAAACCTCCTCTGCACCACCCAACCCAGTGGCCTCTATTAACGTGTGTGAAGAAATTGCCAGCGTTTTCGCCGAAAAAATTGCCAAAATCGACTGTGCTTTCCTTAATACTCAACCATCGTCCAACCCTCAACCCCCCAGGATAATACACCTAATCCCACACCCTTGAAATCTCCCACAACACCCTCACTTATCCTCCCCTCTCTTGCCCCCCCCAGAACCTCCCCCTACTATCACTCTGCTGAAAAACAACGCCTCTTGGCTTACTTTCCACTCCGTTTCTGAACGGGAAGTCTACAACATCCTATCACATCTCTAACCATCCGCACACTAAAGACCCTCTCCCCTCCTCACTTGTCCAAGATCTCAAACACATCATTGTCCCCTACTGGACCACCATCATTAACGCCTCCCTCTCAACAGGGAATGTTCCCCCTTCCCTTCAACTTGGACAAATCACCCCTATCCCCAAAAATCCTAAAGCCGATCCTAATGACCCCAACAACCTCCGCCCCATCTCCAACCTTCCCCTCCTCTCCAAAGCTCTCGAAAAATGCTCCCTACTTCAACTGGACGAACACATTGCACTTCCAACCTACTTGACCCCATTTAATCTGGTTTCTGCAAAGGTTGTAGCACGGAAACTGCGCTGCTCAACATAGTCGATGACATACATCTTGCCCTGGACAAGGGTGAGACTTGCCTACTCATCCTTCTAGACCTCACCGCTGCTTTTGACACGGTGTACCACCCAACCTTACTCAATATACTCAAGGATCGCTTTGGCCTGAATGGCACTGTCCTTAACTGGTTCACCTCCTACTTCCAACACAGAACACAACAAATTAAAATTCAAAACTCCCTATCTTGCCCAACTCCCGTCTCCCTTGGTGTACCGCAAGGATCCATCCTCTCTCCTGATCTGTTCAATCTCTTTATGGAACCCCTCACCTTGATACTCAAACAAGCCAAAATCGATTTTCATCTGTACGCTGATGACACTCAACTGTACTATAAAGTAAAAACCCATTCTGACATCCTGCACCTAAACTCAGCACTAACCAAGATCCAAACCTGGTTCCACAGCAACCATCTTAAACTCAACCCTAACAAAACTGAGATTATTCTCTTCTTGCCCAAAAATAACACTCTCCCCATTCAATAATGGATCGCGGATCTCAATGCCCTTAACTGCCCTCTCTCCCTCGGAGAATGTGTCAAATCTCTTGGCATCACCATCAACAATAATCTTACTCTTACTTCCCACATTAAAAACACAGCAAAAAGTGCAATTTTCACACTCCGGCATCTCAAAAAAATTAAACCCTTTATTCCGGCTGAAAACATCAAAGTTATTACCCAATCACTGGTCCTTTCCAAAATCGATTACGGAAATGCCCTTCTCTTTGGCACCCCCAACATCCATCTTGCCCCCATCAAATCCGTCCTCAACCTCGTAGCCAGACTCACCACAAACTGTAAGCGTTTCGACCACATCTCACCCGCCCTCAAGGCTCTCAAATGGCTCCCCATTGAAGGTAGATCCTCCTACAAAATTGCCTGTATCACACACAAAGCCCTCTATCGGAAGACTCCATCCTACCTATCTACTAAACTGAAAAAGCTGGCTGCACCCGAACTCTGAGAAGTACCAACTCTCTCTCCTCATACCCCCTCTCCTCAAAAAAAGTTCCTCTCAATCCCGCTCCTTCTCTGGCAAGGCCCCAACCATCTTGAACAACCTCCCCAAAGACCTTCCCTGCAACCCCTCCTATGCCAACTTTAAAAGAAACCTTAAAATACACTTCCTCACTAAATATTGGGGAATGTAGCCCCCTGCTCTCCTTTCTGTATATTTGTTTCCTGCATCGCTTTGCTGCTTTTTTGAGTCCTCCTTGCACACTGTAAAATAGCTATATACTACGACATTTATGTTTCTTGTAGTTGACGTTCTGCGTATATGATTTGTACTCCTCACACTATGTGCTCTAAATGGTTCCTCTAATCTGTATCTAACCAAATATGGAATTTGTTTTGCTGCTTTCCTGTGTATTACCCCTGTTATGTAAAGCGCTCTGATACCCTTGGGTGGAGCTAGCGCTATATAAAACCTTCAAAATAAATAAAAATAAATATCGTTTGGAACACCTACAAGGCCTTCCTCCTGTGGGGCCTATGTAAACAAGCATCTATTAAGAACAAGAGAGCTATGGAAGAGCTATGCTTCTTTGAGTGAGAAATCGGGACCCTTGAGATCACCTTAAAATCTCACAACCTGCATGTAGATACTGAACAAGTCTTAAAGAGACTTGAAGAGTTACAAGCAAGATATAAAAATAGGATTGAATTAAAATGTAAAGAGAAGTGGCAGGCAGTTGCTCGAGACTATTAGAATATGGGGAGAGGTATGGGGTATTGTTGGCCTGGAAGGCAAAATTTGACATATCAAGGAACAATATCAAAGAATTGATAGTAAATGACCAGGGGATCATTTCTAATGAAGCGGGGGAAATGGAGAGTTAATGACTTTCTTTTCATTTAGAGAAACTGATTATATCAGACAGATATAATGAAAACAGCAGGCAAATGTACCCAATAGATTCTGTGGTGGCAATGGAACAAAGTATGCTGCACTTGTATACCTTGGTCACTGGTCACATAATTACAATACTGGGAGAAACTAGTACAATGTTTTATGGTAACAGCAGGAAACTTTCCATATGATCACAAGGTGGCCATACAGAGGCTATGATGAACAGGTTTATATACTTCACTCAATCAAAGGAAAGAAAAGTCAAAGAGCAAAAGAAAATCTGGGAAATTAATTCCAACATGAAACCCAGAAACTATTGGTTTCACCATGGAAGTTTCTGGGATATCTTTGTGGTGGGGAGTGTTTACAGGAAGTGTGGCAATTGTTAGCAAAAGGTATATGGCAGGGCCAGAGAATCATTGCAGAATGCTATTCTTAATGGATTCAGATGCCTACATAAGTATGTTGATGGCCTAATTAAAATAATTAAAAGGTCAAGGCATAGGATCAGGACTATCTGAATCTTCATAAAACCTTGTGAGTCTTCGGAAGGCTGAGTCCAAAGTCAATAAAGAAAACCTTCACAAAACAAATTTAAAAAAAAAGGTATATTAAAAAATAAGATCATTATAGAAGGTAAAAGGTAATTAGTTAGAGAATTAGCAATAAACCTCTTGATATTAAATCAAAATGATGCAATAGGGTTAACATAAGGTATACCTTGATCACTGGTTACAGAATTACAATCCCGGGAGAAACTAGTACAATGTTTTATGGTAGCAGCAGGAAACTTTCCATATGATCACAAGGTGACCATACAGAGACTATGATGAACAGGTTTATATACTTCACTCAATCAAAGAAAAATGAATTTGAAAAAAAAGGTATATTCAAAAATAGGATTATAGAAGGCAAAAGGTAATTAGTTAGAGAATTAGCAATAAACCTCTCAATATTAAATCAAAATGATGCAATAGGGTCAACATAAGGTCTACATCTAAAGCAACCAAATAGCCAGAGCCAGAAATAGTTAAGCAGAAGGAATGACAGAGTCAGATTTTAAAGTAGTAGGCTAAAGCCTAAGGGCCCCATTAGGATGTTGCCTGCATGGCGGTGGCGATCCGCCCGACATCTGTCCCCGCCCGCCACCCATTTCCCCCTGCCATATTACTATGGCGAGGGGGACCAGGGCGGATCGAAAGACCGTTCGCCGCCGACAAGCGGAAAAGAGTTTAATATGGTGGCGGTGTCTGCTAGACACCGCCATCCATATTATGATGGGCTGGACACAAAACGCCGCCACGGAGAGGCATGTGGGAATCCCTTGCGGGGGCTGGTAGTGGGCCCCCAGGGATTCTGGGGGTGAGGGGTGCACATGTGCATTTCAAAGTACAATGTGGCAGGCACCGAGCAGTGCCTGTCGCATTGTGCATTGAAATGCATGATGTGCATTTTTAGCATTGCGGCGGTTCAGAACCCCCCGCTGCAATGTTAAAAATGCAGGATGCGCCCGCCAGTGTGGCGGGCGCATCCTAATGGCCCCCACGGAACCCCCGCCTTTATGGCAGGCGGTCCCTTTTTATGTCAGGTTGGCGTCCTAATGACCCCCTAAGTCTTAATCAAATCACAGGCTAGAGCAGAGTCTGCACAGTTAGAAGTCAGGAATAGTATAACATAAGTAAACAGACTAACTCAAAGTCTGCTCGCTGAAGAAGCCCAGGAAATTCTTGCACATCTCCCAAAAATGTCCTCTGTTATAGGAGTTAAAACATGGAAGTCACACACATGTAGTGGTGAGAGATGATAAAAAAAGTGTTGTACAAGCAATGCAATACCTTTTTTTAAATACATTTCTTTATTGGTATTTATCAGCATCAGCATGGTGAGCTGCACCCCATGCGTTACATTTTCATCAACTACATATGTGTCTCCTGCTCAACAAACCTGCTATATTGTCTGGCTCCTGTTTGTCACTTCCAGGCTGGCTATCTAGAAAAGTAGATTAATGGAGGCTTTAGTAAGAAAATAGTAACCAGAAAACGTTGTACTTCAGCACATACTGGTGTCTCTTGACAATACGGAGTGGTCCATCTCTTCTAGTTTGAACCACAAAAATTATAACAATGTGAATCGGTTCCTCCTGTTCCACCCAACAGTCATCCTTTCCTCACTTCAGGGATTCCGCTAGTTCCCACTAGTTATGGTTTGGATCTTAAAATACAATCATCTGGAGAACTGTAGGAATCTACACAGTGGATAATGGAGCCCAGAGTCTGTCTCAAGTTCGATAACTGGTCTTCAATTTTATATACTCTTCTCTCATATGTGGCTAGTCTGAAGAGTTCTTTATCTAATTTTAGGCAAAACCAAAACGACAAAACTCCAACATATGCGTATACTTGTAATTGACTTTTCATGATGATATGCAAAAACAACTTGTAAGTCCTTCTTCTGACTTATGGTTAGTTCAAATGTCACAACACAGTTCGCTTTCCCACCCACATGCGGTGCGCTCGAAGGTATGGCTTGCTCACCACGTTTGTAGCTGATCTACGCGGTCAGCGAGTGCAAAGTTAAGCCCCCAAGGAGATGGAAAAAGGAATCAAAAGGCACAAGGGCTGCCCCGGTACTGCTGTCACATTCCTCGGCAAGTACAGGCCGTCAGAGGGACTCAGAACAGAGCTGCGATAAAGCAGGAAAGACCAGAGCAGCTTCTCCGATTACCAGCTCGCCCCCTGGTGACACACACAGTGGCTCGGGACCGGAGTCCAAGCCTTATCCGGGGGGTACTCCGCTCTCCTCCTCCTGCACGTCAGACGATGTCAGCAGCGGCGCTGTGGCTGAGGTACTCTGTTGCTAGGCGATGCTGTAGCTGGACGGGTTACGGTGCTTCCTCTTCGTCCTTCACAATCTCCGGCAAGATTCTCGGGCCAGCGGCGGTGACGCTCACTCTTAGCTCTTCAACTTCTCAGCTCGCAGGAATCCTTTTGCACGTTGTGGCTCGGACCGGCGGCGGTGACAGGCACTCGCAGCTCCTTTACAGATGACAGGGATGGAAACTTTGGTGTTCCTGAGTTTCCACAACAGGAGGCCAGCTCTTCTCAGTCCCTTGGAGACTTGTTCCTTCAGGACACAGCACACAGCAAAGTTCTTAGCAAGCAGGGGGGCAAATCACACAACAAAGTCCCATGTCCTCTCCTCAGTTAAATCAGCAAACTGCAGGCCAGCCCCAGAGCACACAGCAAGGGCAGTACTTCTCCTCAGTCTCTTCAGCTGTTCTTCTTTGGCAGGTTCATCTGGCTAGAGCAAGTACGTGAGAGCTATTTACTAAGACTAGCCAAGGTCAAGGGGGTTAAAAGGGAGAGGGTGGTATATGGAAAAACATACATAGACTGGTTCTGGTCACAACGCAACATAAAAGTAAAAAAGTAAGGAGCTGCGGTCTCACCCTACTAATGAGAAGCGCTTGCCCTTTTAACCCCCCCTGACCTTGGCTAGTGTTAGTAAATCGCTCTCACGTACCTTTTTTAATACACCACCCATCCACATCTACACTTTTCCCTAGGGCCCTCACACCCACGCCACCATACGACAGGAACAAAAGATCTCCATCAAAGAGCCCCTTTATGGGTGCCCGTCGGGTATTGTACCGCCGACCCGACGAGGAGCAACCCCATATGATGAAGCATGGCACCTAAGTTGCTGAGTGTGTGAGGGTTTTAGTTCCAAAAGGGAAAATCCCCCTTAGGTGTGCCTTCACTCACTTTTTTGTTCATTCTCCTCCCCCACTTGTTAGCCTCCACCACTGGGGAACTGTGTACCTTTCTTTGTTTACTGTATCTGGGCATGTGCGCTGGCCCCCTTTAAAAAACAGCCCAAATTGTCCTTCTTTTTGTTTTTGAACAAGAAAACAGTCACTTTCTAAAAGTGCTATTTTCAAACTCAGAATTTAAAAACCATCTTTACTAAAAAACCTGTTATTAAATTCTGAGTTCAGGGATACCAGACACCAATTTTCTATCTCACTCCTATGGGAAGATGACCATGTTACACAGTATTCCCAATTCTGTCCTATGGGAAAGATAGCCTTTCAATAGTGAAAAACGAAATTGGCAGTATTTCACTATCAGGACATGTTACCCACACTAGTACATGTCCTACATTTCATATACACTGCACCCTCCCCATGGGGGTACCTTGGGCCTACCATAGGGATGTCCTATATGTAAGAAAAGGGAAGGCTCAGGCCTGGCAAGTGGGTACACTGGCCAGGTCAACATGGCAGTTAGCAAACTGTGCACAGGCACTGCAGTGGCAGACCTGAGACATCTCTTTGGGGCTACTCATGTGGGTGGCACAATCAGTGCTGCAGGCCAGTAGTGGCCCGTGTTGGGAGTGCTGCTGGGAGCTGACGTGGAAAGGGGAGGGGCAGGGTGGGGGGTAGTAAACTACTGATTAGGGCTGATTAGAGGTAAGTAAACATATAAATAAAGAAAATGAATTTTGTTGCGAGCGCTAAATCGCATTTGGCTAGGCAGTGCGCGCAACACAATTTGTTTTTTTATATATATGTTTATTTACCTCTAATCGGCCCTAATCCATAGTTTGCTACCCCCCAACTTGCCCCTCCCCATGTCAGTGCCCGGCAGCACTTTCACCACAGGCTGCTACTGCTGCAGGCCCACTAGTAGCATTTGAATCCCCAGCCCAGGCACACTCAGTGCACTTTACTAGGGACCTACTGGCAAAGCAAATATACCAATCACAGATAACCAATCATCATAAGAATTTACACAAAGAGCATATGCACTGTAGTACTGATCAGCAGTTGTAAAGTGCCCAGAGTCCTATAGCCAGCAACCACAGGTCAGGAAAAAGAAAGAAGGAAAAAGCAAAACGTTTGGGGATAACCCTGCAAAAAGGGCCATTTCCAACAATAATAGAGTGAGGATCCTTTATTCAGTGAAGCAACCTTCTGCCAATTTCATTTGTGCAAAGGAAGCTGTCAATTAACTAAACATATGGCTCTGAGCATCCTGGCTATGAACTGCCCTACCGAAAGTCTAATCAAAGTACAAGTTGTTTCTCATGACTATTAATTGTGAGGTCGAATTCTAGATCAAGAAGCATGTACTCTTGGTAAAAGAAACCATATTTGGCTTGAGAAACGATCCTATGAAAATATTTTGAACGGAATATCGACTAACAGAATATTGTGAAGTTGAGCATCGGTATGAATAGATTTATTTTTTACTTCACATCTATGTCCCTTGAATTTATATATATCATCAACATGCATATATATGGACTTAAGTGTAGTAAATCTATACCTAAATCCTTAAATATGTACTTAGGTTACCTTATCTTAACAATATAATTAGGTTCACAATTTTTGGGTAGTTATTGTTCTAGCTATAATATTATTATTATAGCAAAAGTAAACTGAGACGAAAGTCTAACTTTTTGACTTTCGATATTCACAAAGGGCATTTACAAGTGGTAAGTTATACCTTTGCCTCAGTTTAACTTAAGTTTTGTCTCAGTTAGACTTAAGACCAAAACGTAAGTTAAACTGAGATAAAAGTCTAACATTACTACTCCTAAATGCCCTATGTGAATACAGAAAGTCGTAAATTTAGACTTTTGCCTCAGTGTACCATAGTGAATCGGGCCCTACATCCTAAAAGCACTTTAAAAGTACTAATATTAGAGGCATAAAATAATTTGATAAGAGTCCCTAGGCACTCTTCCTTAGCTGCAGCACTCAAAAAGCTTCACTGGCTACAGGTTTACAAAAGGATTCTCTTTAAGATCCTAACCATTACGTACAAGGCCATAAGCGAAACTGAGCCAGAATATCTAAGATCCAACATCAAGCCATATAACACCAAACACACTCTTCGGTCCACTTCAGAAAATCTGCTAACTGTCCCCAACTTCATATTGACCACACGGGGGGAAGCCTATGACGGTACCAGAGACAAAAGCCTGGAACGCCCTACCAACTCAGTTGAGGCACACACAAACAGAATTAACTTTTTGGAGCCTTCTCAAAACATGGATCTTTGCAACCCCGGATAACTTAGCGCTGTCTCTGATTTAAAGCTTCTCCCTCAGTCACCCTTTCCTCTGTAATACATCACTAGTTGTCTCTTTTCTTTACGCTACACGCCATGATGCTCCTTGGAGTGAACGTTGCGCTAAACAAAAAACCCTTTCATTCATCCATTCAAGCGCGCTGCTGTGGTTATTTTTCCCCTGTGCTGAAAATTGCCAATTTGCTGGTGTCATGACGAGCTCAGCTCGTCATCAGCACAGCTCAACTGTGCCTCATGACGAGCTGAGCTCGTCATGAGCATGGAAGGGGTTACATACTTCTGAAAATTCACAGTCAATGACAAGACCTCCAAAAATGTAACAATGGCTGCAGGTCATTAATCAAATCTTTTTTTCATGAGTAGATTAATCAACGTTCATTTTCTAGCATATGCATTGTTTGAATGCTGTTTTTTTTTTAGCAAAGCGAGGATAAATGCCATATTTTTCAGAAATATTAACATAGTTAAGGTCTGTTTTACCTTGCAAAGCATTGTCATAGTTGAACAAGAACTTGATGAATTTGAAAGAGCAGTTCTATGAACTGTGACATGACTCCATTATGACTGTATTCCAACTAAAATAATATAAAGTTATGTATGAAGAATATTTTTATATGCTATCATTCCACCGGGACTATAAAGATTGCATAAACAAGAGAGCGTGGGTAGATGCAAGTAGATATGTATTCCTTATTGAAGATCAAATTGCAGCAAGTTAGTTGCTGTGGTGGACATATAGGTCATTGTAATTATTATTATACACAAAAGAGGGGTGGATAAGACAAGATACACAAACTAACAGTTTGGGAACAGTAAGGGGGTGCTTGAACAGTGGCTGAGTATGAGTGTGCATAATAGCGATTCCGCCTTGGGGATAAATACCGCATCCTGGGCTGTATTAGCGACATGCAGGTACTACAACACGGAGTATGGTAGAGACCAGTCCGTGTTTATTGCACGTGTGTTTGTGGAATGGCGTTTTCGGTGTGGCATGAATTACTACTTACTTTAATGGGTGATTTACATGCCGGCACAATGACTCGGAAATTGGGAAGCATGGGTCCGTGCTATTTGATAGCGTATAAGCAGGGCAATGTCAACAAAGAGAGTGTTGAGAAACGGTCTTAATCAAAACGACTGTGAATGCACTCGATGGGGCAAAAGTTTTAAAGACGGAGAAACCACAATATCTGGATATTTGCCATTTATCCATGTACATATGAGATGGGGGGCACAGGGGTGCATGCTCATTTCACGCCGCCAATTGCATGAGGATATTTTCCATGTAAGCTTTGGTGCGTATGGGGACATGTATCCCCCGAGTAAATGGGTCAAGTTACAAACATCTTTTTGTCTGTATTGGAATATAGGTTGTGTTCTCTGGGACTCCACCCTCCATGCGCCAGTGATTTGTGTCAATAAACTCGGTGAGTTATATTCAGCATTACATCACTTGGTAGGGAATTATAATCATGGCTGCAAATAACTATACTCCTGGTGAGATAATAAGATCACAACTTAAATTTTCTATAGAGGGAGTTTTGACGATAGAATCCTAGTGACCTACACACGGGAGAATACTATTGATACATTGGGATGATGTCTATGCATGACTGGTTTTTAGCACATGGAATTATTGGTTCTATAAATATGGCTAACGATCTGTCCAATTAGGGCATTGATCACAGTATGATTTAGAGGGACTTTTTGCAAGGCAATGAATTTTGTTCTCACCCAACTATAAGTGGGTAGTGGGTATTTATATTAGGTGTTCACAATTATGAATGTTATTCACTTACAACAAAAAATATCCTTTTTTTCACAGTTAGGTCACCGTGTTGGCGGAATTCCCTCCACATAGCCTTACATTAATGGGCAAGAGTGACCTATACCCTTTTTAAACACCTAACTAAGGTAAGGGTGGTATTATATAAGACTGGGACAGTAAGACGTCCTGAAGAAGACCCAGGTGGCACATTATTTAAGGGCGAAGAGAGGTCAAAACATGTTGACTAGAGATTAGAGCAGTAAAGGTGGGGCACTAGGGGGTCCTAATAACCTACCCTAGCACCACCATCCATTCATTTTTTAATCCTGACCTTGGAACCTATTAATAAAGTTGGTTTTGGTATCCAGGAGCCAGTTTTAGCTTTTCTCTATTGCAATTTTTTGTCTATCACTGTACTCAGTCTTGATTTATTGATGGCTTTTTTGTCTGTGAACATTGTTGTCACTTTTAGTCTTGTGTTATACGTTGTCCTTGTATTTCTTTGTTCCCCCTCCCTATGCTCCACCCCGAGCGTGGCTATGCCCGGGCGTTGCAGCAGACCTGATGATGAAGCATGTCACACACATTGTGTGTGAGTGAGGGCAGTTTTTCATCACACAGAAGTGTGCCAATGCTTGTACACTTTTGATTAGTTTGTGTATCTTGTCTTCTCCACCCCTCTTTCGTGTATACTAGATTGATTTGGGGGTTCGGGTGGTAGAACTACATATAGACCCTCTCCCCTTCTATATGTGAGAACATTGTCATTATTAACCATGGGCGAAGTTTGCAGAGTTGCACTACACGAAGCTACGCGAAGTGCAAAAAACACTCAGTCGCACTACGCAGAGCTCCGTGAGCGGCGGAGTACAGTAGAAAAATGCTGTTTGCGGTGATTGCACAGTGCCGGATGCTTGTCTGCACTAAGCAATCATTGCGAACAGCACCATGCACAGTGCAAGCTTACCTTTTCTGCTGCTCGAGTAAATTTTTATGCGACCGGCAGCTTTCTCAACGTTGACCTTTCTCAACGTGAATGGGCTGTTTCTCAACGCAAGCACTCGCGAGCATACACAACCACTTGCAATGAGATACCTGATCCCTCCGTGTTGAGGGAGGTTTTTAGTTTCCATGCTCGCGCTCCCAAACTTGATGTTGGCGATCGCGAACGAGAAAAAATCTCACCTGGAGGTGGATTTTCCTCGTTTGCCAACTTGAGGTTGGTGAACGCGAGGAAAAAAACCTCCGCTTTGCTGTGCGAGGCGGAGTTTTCAGAACTCCGCCAGCTACGCGATACGCAGAGTGCGGGAAACTCGGCAAACTACGCAAGCGGAGCGGAGTTCACCGCCCAGGGTTAGTAATTATCCTTGTAACCTGCCGTTTTCCAAACTTGGGATACTTACTTTTTAAGTGACAGAGGCATTAATTTTAAGACTTCTTAGAAGTTTGGGATAAAAGAGTTAGCAAGTGTCACAGATTCACAGTATTTTTAAAATGTATGTTTGAGTATCTCACTAAAAACGAAGAAATGAAAATAGGTACATTGTAAATAATGCATGGACAATTTAGTGATAGAGAGAGGTATAAACATGTATTTGACAGTAAGTGAAATGGTATTAGAGAGCCCAAGGAGGTGGTTTCTAGAATCTAGTAAACACAAAAGGCAAAAATTAAGGAGTACTGAGATTGCCAATTTAATACAGGAAACAAAATCAATGTAGTAGCAGAGGAGATGGGTTATTACGCTGAACTTTAGCTACTGACAAATGTAAACTCAAGGCCATGAGTTAAAATCCTCTCAAGCTGGACTAAGCCTTCCACCATTCTGAAGTGGGAAAATTGGATCATGGCAACATCTGCTATTTATAAGCCCTTATTCAGAAATATCTAAAGCCAAAATATTACTATCTGACATCAAGTTTGTGTCAGGTTTAAATTCCATGCAATTGAGTTCATAAAGACCTTCATTCGATTGAATGGACAGTCAAAAAACAGATTCAGAAGAGGAAACGCTCTATTACGTTACAATCAAACCTGGTCAGTATCTTTTAACAGAAAAATTATGCTACAGAACACGAGGACATATGGGTTTTATGCATTGCCTGAAAATAATTCAAAGTAGAAAATGCATATTCATTTACCCATGAAGGACCTTGAACAACAGGTACTGCCAACTTCATTCTGGCTAGTACTGTTGTAGCATTCACATGATTGAGGGATCAGATCACATGTTATATATCTGGATTGAATGCACTCACCAAACCAAAATGTACTTTGCAGATAAATACTTTGAAAGTTCATGTTCAGACATACAAATAGGTTTAGGGAATTAACTGTGAAGTTATTGCAGGGACATTTTAAGGAATTTAGGGGCCCAGAGCAAGACATATTTTTAGGCCCCTTATTTATACCAACCTTGAATTTACTTCCCCTCTTTAGCCAATTCAAACCCTTGTGATGACAAACAATATTAAATTATATGTTAAACTTTCAGAAATGGGGACATGCAAGAACAGTTGAAAGTTCAAGATACCTTGTGCCCACCAGCCAAAAAGTAACAAAAAAATAATTTGGACAAGCATTGCTAAAGCCATTTCATTTTGTGTCTGAAATATTTTTAACAAAATGAAAGGAGAGAGCATCTATGAATCGCTAGTATTAAGAGGGATATTTAAATATATTTGGGCCTATTGGTAAGGTAAGTTGGTTGTTCTTTAAGCTTATGAGCATGTCTATCTTACTTACACCTGCCAGGAATTTACAAAGGGACTCTTGGCAGGCATAAGCCAATTTACATGTCCAGAGATTTTTACCACTAGGGTGGAATTAGGGTGTTTGTTAGGGATATAGGGGAAGGTTTTTTCTAAGAGGAAAAATATTTTCCGTGTGCTTTTGCTCAGGGGAACACTTTACTGTTACATCCGTTATTCTCCCGTTACTTCCTCTATCCTCACATGGTCGCATTTTATTGACTGGCTCCCTAGACTGCTTAACATTGATTGTATTGATATTACATTTTAAAAGCCACAATAACCACTTGTGAGAGAGCACCAGAAGGAAGGATATTAACTTTCTCATGAAAAAATTGTAGAGAAGGAAGGACAGAAAGAGAGAAGACAGCTTGTGCACCAAAATAAAAAAGAATGTTGGGGAGGCCAATCAATCGATCAATCAATCACTTATTTGAAGAGTGCACTAATCCCCCGTGAGGGTCTCAAGGCGCTGAGCGGGGGTGGGGGTGAAGCTACTACTCAAACAGCCAGGTCCTGAGAAGCTCCTGAAGGTCAGCAGGTCCTGGGTCTGTCCCAGCTGTGTGGGGAGGGTGTTCAATGTCTTAGCAGCAAGGTAGGAGAAGTATCTGCCGCCGGTGGAGGTCCTGTGGATGCGTGGGACGGTGGCGAGGTCAGCGGAGCGAAGCTGGTGGTTCGGGGTGTAGAAGGTGAGACGCTTGTTGAGGTATGCTGGTCCGGCATTGTGTAGTGCTTTGTGGGCATGGGTGAGGAGCTTGAAGGTGATTCTCTTCTTGACTGGGAGCCAGTGCAGGTCTTTCAGGTGGGCAGTGATGTGGGTGTGGTGGGGTATGTCGAGGATGAGCCGTGCGGAGGCTTTTTGTATGCGTTGGAGCCTCTTCTGGAGTTTGATTGTGGTCCCTGTGTAGAGGGCGTTGCTGTAGTCCAGTCTGCTGCAGATGAGGGCCTGTGTGACTGTCCTTCTGGTTCCGGTGGGGATCCATCTGTAGATCTTGCGGAGCATGCAGAGGTTGTTGAAGCAGGAGGAGGAGTTGGCGTTGACTTGCTGGGTCATTGAGAGCGATGAGTCCAGGATGAACCCCAGGTTGCATGTGTGGTTGGTGGGTGTGGGTGCGGCTCCCAGGGCGGCTAGCCACCAAGAGTAGTCCCAGGTGGAGGAAGTGGATCCAAAGATGAGCACCTCTGTCTTGTCTGAGTTGAGTTTAAGGCGGCTGGTCTGCATCCAGCAGGCGACGGCCTTCATTCCTTTGTGGAGGTTGGTTTTGGAGGTGGTGGGTTTTTGGTAAGTGAGAGTATCAGTTGAGTGTCATCAGCGTAGGAGACGATGTTGAGGTTTTGCAAGCGGACTATGTTTGCGAACGGTGCCATGTAGAGGTTTAAAAGGGTAGGGCTGAGGGATGATCCTTGGGGCATGCCGCAGGAAGGAGGAGGAGGTGAGGAAGGAGGGGATCCAGTCCAAGGCTTTGTCTCATGCTTCTGCATTGTGTAGGCGTGTGCGTAGGATGTGGTAGCAGACGGTGTCGAAGGTGGCCGAGAGGTCCAGGAGGATGAGGGCCACGGTTTGCTGTTGTGCAGTTGGGTCCTGGTGTCGTCTGTGGCAATGATGAGGGCGATTTCGTTACTATGATTGCTGCGTAATCTGGATTGGGACAGGTCCAGGATGTTGTTCTCCTCGAATAAGTGGGTCAATTGCCTGTTGACGATCTTTTTGATGACTTTCGCTGGGAACGGAAGAAGGGAGATGGGCCAGAAGTTCTTGAGGTCCTTTGGGCGCACTGTGGGTTTCTTGAGTAGGGCATTGATCTCGGCATGCTTTCAGCTTTTCGGGAAGGTGGCGGTTTCGAAGGAGCTGTTGATGATTTTCCGAAGTTGTGGTGCGATGATGCGGTTTGCTTTGTTGAATATATGGTGAGGGCGGGTTCGGATGGTGAGCTGGAGTGGATGGTGTTCATGGTCTTGATGGTGTCGTCGTTGTTGATGTGGGTCCAGGAGAGCAGGTGGTTGGTGAGGCTGGGGGGCGGTGAGTCTGCAGTGTTGGTGGCTGTAGGGAGGGTGTGGGTGTAAAAGCTGTTGTGGATGTCTGCGATCCTGCCGTCAAGAAGGTGGCTAGGGACTCACTTATTTCTTACGACGGCGGGATGCTGTTGGAGCTGGAGCTGGGGTTGGAGAGCTCCTTCACGATGTTAAAGAGCTCTTTGCTGATGTGTGCATTGTTGTCGATGCGTTCCTTGAAGGAGGTCCTTTTGGTGGCTCAGATGAGTTGGTGGTGCTTGCAGCTGGCATTCTTTAGGGCTGCGTGGTTGTCCGGTGTCTTTTCATGGCACCACTTTTTTTTGAGTCTTCGGCAAGTCCACTTGGATTCCTGGAGGTCGGTGGTGTACCAGCTGGCCTCTCTGTCGGTGCGTCTGTTTGAGAGTTTTTTGATCAGGGAAAGAGTGTTGGCGCAGTCGTCGATCCTTTGCCTGAGGTAGCTGGCGGCTGTGTCAGTGGTATTTGTCGGTGGGTCTCGGGAGAGGGCAGTGTTGAGCTGGTCTTCCGTGACCTTGTTCCAGCTGCGGTAGGGGATCCGTAGCAGTTGGTGGTGTGCGGTGGGTTTCTTGACGGTGAAGTGGACGCAGCGGTGGTCGGTCCAGTGGAGTTTGGCGGTGTGGCTGAAGGTGACGTGGTTGCTGGCTGAGAGGATGGGGTTGAGCGTGTGTCCGGTGGTGTGGGTATGGGTTTTGACAAGCTATTTGAGTCGGAGGTTGGCGAGGTTATCGAGCAGAGCAACGGAGGTCTCGAGGTGGACGCAAGAGTGTGCATGCTGACGATGTTGGAGATGGCGTCAATGAACTGTGGCCGGGGCCCGGGGGGTCTGTAAACGAGTGTTCCTCTGAGGGTGGTGTTGGGGCCAATGTGGATCTGGAAGTGCAGGTGTTCGGCAGTGCTGGAGGTGTCTGTTGTGCAGGTCGAGACTCTGAGGGTATTCCTGTAGACGATGGCGATTCCTCCTCCTGGTCTGTTGGTGTGGTTCCTTCTGGTGATCTTGTATCCATCTGGGATGGCTATGGCAATGTCGGGTGCCGAGGAGGGGTTGACCCAGGTCTCTGTTAGGAATGCGACATCCGGGGAGGCTGAGTCGAGCATGTCCCAGAGTTCGACGGTGGGCTTGTGGGCGGGGCGGGTGCTGACTAGTATGCATCTGATATGAGAAATGATAGCAGTGGTTTTAGAGAAAAGCCAGCACCTCTGTTAGTTTGCAATTGTACAGCGCAAAATGTCCCCTAGCGTGCTCAATGTCAAACACTGTGCCACTCAATACATAGAGGATTGACCAATTACAATTTTTAACAGAGCACAGCACAAAAAAAGAGTCTTAGCTGACGATCCTCAGTCAGTGATGTATTTAATATCATAGAAAAACAGTGAAAAATAAAATTGAATATACAGCAATCTTGGTCTCAAAAGTTTTGACACGTCTCAAGAGGGTTGACACGTCGGTATAACAAGCAAACAGCCAACACGTGTTTCGTCTATAGACGACTTCCTCAAGACTGTTGACAGAAACAGTATGGTAAAGTCTTAAAAATCAGAACAAGAGTGAAATCTCACTGTATTGAACAACATCAAGCAAAGTGCACATAAAGTGCCCACACTAACTGAATCCCGGCATAAATACACCAAAAACTGCCAAGTGTAATAGAATGATAAGGGAAGTACCACAAGATACCCACATCACAGTGGAGAGTGAACTATTAGAAAGTGCAAAATGGACTTTCTTTTCTTTACCATTTTGCACAGTGAGGTGCAGTATCTTTTGGCTAGGTGAACTCTATACAAATACCATACGCACACATACACCAATAAATACATTCACAAAATTCTGCATCTTCAGGAAAGACAACATTGAAAACACCATTAAAGGAAATGACGAAAAGAAAATCAAACCAAAATATCCATGTGTTTATTCTATGGCATTTAAATGATGAACTGCAGAAAGAGTGGTGTCAATAGTCAAGGGCACCGCTTTTTACTGAGGAGCATATTTCAAAGCTAGAAGCTAGGGTCAAGTCAGAAACCTTCCAACAAGAACTGAGAGTAAAAAATCTTGAGAGAAAATATGATGAATTGGAAAATGTGTCATGTAGATCAAACACAAGAATTGTTAGCATTCTGGAAGGTTCTAAAAGCTCCTACATGGACAAACAACCAAAATGCACAAATTAAAATGGGTAGCTAAAACTGTGTGAAAGCATGCTACAGGAAATTGTTTATCATCCTGAGCTGAACTCTATCGCTCAAGCACATTGAGCATCCTTCTCAACACCTAAACCAAGGGCACTCCTGAACTTTCTTTTTTTCAGGACTATGGGCCATATGTATGAACACATTTTCCCACAGATACAGAATGGGTAAAACCCTTTGATACATCTGGCCCTATATCACTAAAGTAAAGATAATGCCCCAATAACTGAAGCATATCATGGATCCAAAGGCATTAACCTTTCGGAAATTCCAATATCTCTCCTAAAACACGGCTGAGCACTTAGGGAAAATGAGATCAGTACAGTATGTATTTAAACAACTTGAGCTACCTGATACAATAGTGGCTACGGGAGGTCTAAAATGAATCTGGAAAGGATCACTGCATGTTTTCCCATGAACTGACGGAGCACATAATTTCCTCACTCACATTCACAGCACAGTTGCCACAATCTCTTGATGAATATAATAACTGAAAAAAACTGCAAAGGGTGAGCGGGAGGGGGCAGCAGAAGAAGAAGAAGAAGAAGATAAGAGCATTGGTTTAATTAAAATAGGGAACAGAGAAAGCCTATTGTACTGGATACTTGGAACAAAATGGATCAGGACAGATCCCTGACAATGATCTTGTTAGAAAAGCTGCCCAAAATAAGCATTCAGACTTGGAACAAGACCAGCCAATATCTTGCTTATTAGAATTCCTTTAAACTTGTTAGTACCAGAGTATGCTCAAGGGGAAGTAAAGTGCAGAGAGTTGACCCAGCTCTGACTTACCCCTGTTACATGGAAGGGAAGAGGGGAAAGTGTGAGGATAGGTGGTGGATAGGAAGTAGGAAAGTAGAAAGGCACTAGGAAAAACGAAAAAAAAGAGATGAGAGAGGCTTACTTATTCCGTATCACCTGTCAAGAAAAGAGTATAAAATATCATGAAGGTGAAGTTCTTAACAATAAATGTGACACGACTAAAAATGTCCCTGGAAGGTTAGTCTAATAATTAATTATTTATGCAACAGCCAGATTCATATAGTCATGAGTGCATGGTATTAGGAATTAAATTGAAACTAAAATACAATTGGATACAAAATCCAATAATTTCAAGGGCTTTAGCTGTCTATAGCTAATATGGGTATTTTATGCTGGTTAAGAGAGTGGAAGCTTTTAAAAATGATATTGATGGTGCAGGAGGTGGCTAACTGTTCATGTTATAATCCAAAATAAATGTATTGATATGGCATTACAGGGCAGTTGCCAACAATCCAAAAGCTTTGGTGCAGATCAAGGTACCTCTTACCTCATAGCACCTCAAGCATGATTAAATAGGAGGCAATTTTAATCGACTTTTGTCTTGATTTGAATCATCTCGTGCACAAGAGTGAGCTAAAGTAAGTAGATCTTTTAAATATTTACCTGAAATAATGAGCAGGTATAATTTAATTATCTGTGGTGAATGCTCACCCTTTGAAGAGATAAAACACTTTTAGGAGCCCTGGACATCGAGTGCCACCCCTTTTTTTGATGCTCTGGTGGCGCAGCGTTATTTTCCATATTTACAAGGTAGAGTTAAGCCACTTTGCGTGGCAGCCACCTTGTAGCTATGCCCCTTTTCGCTGTTCCACTGCATCACCCATTGCTTTTTGACGCTGCCCCAGATTTACAAGGCTGAGGCAGCGCCAAAAACGAATACCTGGGAATATCAGGCGTTAAAAAGTCAGAACGAGGAGAAATTATTAATTACTCCTCGTTTTTTGCTCTTTGCATGTGTGTGGCATTCAGCAGCATACATAGAAGGTGCAAATTACCATTATTGATTGTTTATGTGCATGAAGGTGACCTTTCCTGCTCATAAAAAATCATCCCTGCAACAAGACGTCAGGGGGCATGTCCTGGCGCTAGGCAGCTTTTTTTGCACCAGAAAGAGGGGAAACGCAGCGCATCCCTGCGTTTTGAAAATGTCAGAGCGCTGCCAAATTTGGCGCAGCTCCATGCTCCAATATTTTCCTGTGGATATGCTCCTTGATTTCTTTCTAACAGCGGTAGACAAAGATACAATCAGTTAAAATCAGCCCTGATGTTTTTTATGATTACTGTGTTAAAATAATTGCTGAAATAATAATTATTTTGGAATCAATCAGTTTTCAAACTTTCGCTTTAGGGGTCCACTTCTCGAGACGAGAATTTTGGATTCATACACGACCACATGTCTGAGAATGTAAATAGCTATTTAATCTGCAATCATAATAGAGATGCATGTAACTTGTTATTGCTTCAAAGTCATTGTTCAATTGAGAAATATCTCTTGCAAATAACATAAAATGACAAGAGGCAAACTATTTTAGATCAAATATTAGGAAAGCTCTCCAGAGCTGAAACAACTGTATAGTGAAAAAACCTGAACTCAAATACAAGTATTTAAAAAAAAACTGGAAATGTTAATGCATATCGCAAACTATAAGCAGCAGGTTTGTGATTAAGGTAGCATGATTGGCAGAATGTTGACATGGCAGGCGATGGACAAGAAAGCCAAAGTAGATACTATTGCCTAGATGCATCAAGGGTTTTTGCATTCGCAAACGGTGCGAATCGCAAAATTCGGCCGTTTGCGAATGCAAATCCCGTTTTTGGGATGCATCAAGCATTTTGGTATTTTCGCAATTTTAGAAATCGCAATTTTGTTGCGATTTCTAAAATTGCGATTGCATTTAAGAAATCTCAATTTTGCGATTTCTTAAAGGCAATGCATGATTACTTTAGAATTGCGAATTCGCAATTTTGAAGGGGTAAATTAGCATGAAGTTGAACTTCATGCTAATTTATAGAACACTTTCAAACATGCACTAGTTGCATATTTGAAGGTCTTAATTTACACACACACATGTCCTTGGGTCATGTGTGTGTGTAAATTGCACTTACAGTTCAATTTCAGGGGTGCAGGGAGGGGTAATTTGAACCCCCCCCCTGCACCCTTGAAATTGCATTCACATTTTGCGAATCGCAATTTGAAATTCGCAAAATGTGAATGCCTTCCTATTGATTCCTATGGGCCTTTTGGCCCATAGGAATCAATGGGAAGGGTTTTCCTTAATTGCGATTCGCAAATTGTAAATCGCAATTAAGGAAAATTACCGAATCGCAAAATAATTAGCGATTTTTTAATGCATAGCATTTTGCAATTTCTTAATTGCGATTCCTTAATTTTCGCAATTAAGAAATCGGAAAATGTTACAATGATGCATCTAGGGGTAAGAGTATTGAGGACTTCAGGGAAAAATAATCCATGGTCTAGAGGAGGTTGTTGTGGCACTTCAGTATTTTTAATCAGAGTTATATCCTAGCACCAATAATGCATATACTTTTCGAGAAAAATTACTCATTCACCACGTAGAAGCAGACCACATTTCTAGCTTAAAGGAAATAGAGCAAGCAATCAATATTTACCAATTGGAAAGTCACATGGGGCGGTATTATGGGAAGTGTCCTGCAGGCGCAATGATCAGGTGCTCCTGCTTTATGAGCTCCCGGGACACTTTGGCATTATAGAAAGAACTGTAGATGCTTGTACGGCCCTTTCTGTTTTATAGATAGCACTGGTGCACATCTTGCACCAGGCTACCAACAGGGGTTGTTCCCTCACTTGCACGGGGTGTGGCCCCATGCAAATGAGGGAATCCCTAAGCGCCCGTGTCGTATTATAGATTCAGGTGCAGTGGCAAATAAGCTGTGAGGAGGCACACTGAGAGTGCACCAACTGAAAGGTGGCGCACTGTTGTTGGTCTTCCAGATGGCAGCCCTCTGGAGGTGTAATGCGGGTCCTATGGACCCTCCAGACATCCTCTTGCAGGCAACTGCAGTCACTCACTGCATCTCTCTCCCCTCATGAAAGTGTCCACGGGTTGCCACCTGCACAGTGAAACACGGAGAGGCTGCTTCAAGGCCGCTCCATTTTTCACTTGACTGGGCGAAGCGCATAAATACACCAAAAACTGCCACGTGTAATAGAATGATAAGGGAAGTACCACAAGATACCCACATCACAGTGGAGAGTGAACTATTAGAAAGTGCAAAATGGACTTTCTTTTCTTTACCATTTTGCACAGTGATGTGCAGTATCTTTTGGCTAGGTGAACTCTATACAAATACCATCCGCACATATACACCAATAAATACATTCACAAAATTCTGCATCTTCAGGGAAGACAAAATTGAAAACAACATTAAAGGAAATGATGAAAAGAAAATCAAACCAAAATATCCATGTGTTTATTCTATGGCATTTAAATGATGAACTGCAGAAAGAGTGGTGTCAATAGTCAAGGGCACCGCTTTTTACTGAGGAGCATATTTCAAAGCTAGAAGCTAGGGTCAAGTCAGAAACCTTCCAACAAGAACTGAGAGTAAAAAATCTTGAGAGAAAATATGATGAATTGAAAAATGTGTCATGTAGATGAAACACAAGAATTGTTAGCATTCTGGAAGGTTCTAAAAGCTCCTACATGGACAAACAACCAAAATGCACAAATTAAAATGGGTAGCTAAAACTGTGTGAAAGCATGCTACAGGAAATTGTTTATCATCCTGAGCTGAACTCTATCGCTCAAGCACATTGAGCATCCTTCTCAACACCTAAACCAAGGGCACTCCTGAACTTTCTTTTTTTCAGGACTATGGGCCATATGTATGAACACATTTTCCCACAGACACAGAATGGGTAAAACCCTTTGATACATCTGGCCCTATATCACTAAAGTAAAGATAATGCCCCAATAACTGAAGCATATCATGGATCCAAAGGCATTAACCTTTCGGAAATTCCAATATCTCTCCTAAAACACGGCTGAGCACTTAGGGAAAATGAGATCAGTACAGTATGTATTTAAACAACTTGAGCTACCTGCTACAATAGTGGCTACGGGAGGTCTAAAATGAATCTGGAAAGGATCACTGCATGTTTTCCCATGAACTGACGGAGCACATAATTTCCTCACTCACATTCACAGCACAGTTGCCACAATCTCTTGATGAATATAATAACTGAAAAAAACTGCAAAGGGTGAGCGGGAGGGGGCAGCAGAAGAAGAAGAAGAAGAAGATAAGAGCATTGGTTTAATTAAAATAGGGAACAGAGAAAGCCTATTGTACTGGATACTTGGAACAAAATGGATCAGGACAGATCCCTGACAATGATCTTGTTAGAAAAGCTGCCCAAAATAAGCATTCAGACTTGGAACAAGACCAGCCAATATCTTGCTTATTAGAATTCCTTTAAACTTGTTAGTACCAGAGTATGCTCAAGGGGAAGTAAAGTGCAGAGAGTTGACCCAGCTCTGACTTACCCCTGTTACATGGAAGGGAAGAGGGGAAAGTGTGAGGATAGGTGGTGGATAGGAAGTAGGAAAGTAGAAAGGCACTAGGAAAAACGAAAAAAAAGAGATGAGAGAGGCTTACTTATTCCGTATCACCTGCCAAGAATAGAGTATAAAATATCATGAAGGTGAAGTTCTTAACAATAAATGTGACACGACTAAAAATGTCCCTGGAAGGTTAGTCTAATAATTAACTATTTATGCAGCAGCCAGATTCATATAGTCATGAGTGTATGGTATTAGGAATTAAATTGAAACTAAAACACAATTGGATACAAAATCCAACAATTTCAAGGGCTTTAGCTGTCTAAAGCTAATATGGGTATTTTATGCTGGTTAAGAGAGTGGAAGCTTTTAAAAAGGATATTGATGGTGCAAGAGGTGGCTAACTGTTCATGTTATAATCCAAAATAAATTTATTGATATATGCATTACAGGGCAGTTGCCAACAATCCGAAATCTTTGATGCAGATCAAGGTACCTCTTACCTCATACCACCTCAAGCATAATTAAATAGGAGGCAATTTTAATCGACTTTTGTCTTGATTTGAATCATCTCGTACACAAGAGTGAGCTAAAGTAAGTAGATCTGTTAAATATTTACCTGAAATAATGAGCAGGTATAATTTAATTATCTGTGGTGAATGGTCACCCCTTGAAGAGATAAAACACTTTTAGGAGCCCTGGACATCGAGTGCCACCAAACTTGGGGCCATTTTTAGAAGCCATCCCTTTTTTTGATGCTCCGGTGGCGCAGCGTCATTTTCCATATTTACAAGGTAGAGTTAAGCCACTTTGCGTGGCAGCCACCATGTAGCTATGCCCCTTTTCGCCGTTCCACCGCATCACCCATTGCTTTTTCACGCTGCCCCAGATTTACAAGGCTGAGGCAGCGCCAAAAACGAATAACCAGGAATACCAGGCGTTAAAAAGTCAGAACGAGGAGAAATTATTAATTACTCCTCGTTTTTTTCTCTTTGAATGTGTGTGGCATTCAGCAGCATACATAGAAGGTGCAAATTACCATTATTGATTGTTTATTTGCAGGAAGGTGACCCTTCCTGCTCATAAAAAATCATCCGTGCAACAAGACGTCAGGAGGTCTGTCCTGGCGCTAGGCAGCTTTTTTTGCATCAGAAAGAGGGGAAACACAGCGCATCCCTGCGTTTTGAAAATGTCAGAGCGCTGCCAAATTTGGCGCAGCTCCATGCTCCAATATTTTCCTGTGGATATGCTCCTTGATTTCTTTCTGACTGCGGTAGACAAAGATACAATCAGTTAAAATCAGCCCTGATGTTTTTTCTGATTACTGTGTTAAAATAATTGCTGAAATTAATAATTATTTTGGAATCAATCAGTTTTCAAACTTTCGCTTTAGGGGTCCACTTCTCGAGACGAGAATTTTGGATTCATACACGACTACATGTCTGAGAATGTAAATAGCTTTTTCATCAGCAATCATAATAGAGATGCATGTAACTTCAAAGTCATTTTTCAATTGAGAAATATCTCTTGAAAATAACATAAAATGACAAGAGGCAAACTATTTTAGATCAAATATTAGGAAAGCTCTCCAGAGCTGAAACAACTGTACAGTGAAAAGACCTGAACTCAAATACAAGTATTTAAAAAAAAACTGGAAATATTAATGCATATCGCAAACTATAAGCAGCAGGTTTGTGATTAAGGTAGCATGATTGGCAGAATGTTGGCATGGCAGGCGATGGACAAGAAAGCCAAAGCAGATACTAAGAGTCTTGAGGACTTCAGGGAAAAATAATCCATGGTCTAGAGGAGGTTGTTGTGGCACTTCAGTATTTTTAATCAGAGTTATATCCTAGCACCAATAATGCATATACGTTTCGAGAAAAATTACCCATTCACCACGTAGAAGCAGACCACATTTCTAGCTTAGAAGAAATAGAGCAAGCAATCAATATTTACCAATTGGAAAGTCACATGGGGCGGTATTATGGGAAGTGTCCTCCAGGTGCAATGATCAGGTGCTCCTGCTTTATGTGTAGGCATTTATATAGCGCACTGCTACCCGTAGGCGTCCTGGCGCTTCGACCGCCGCGAAACCCTTCCTGGCTTCCCTGAGAGATGGTCCCTTAATGGGTATCTCCAGGGTGAGACCAGGCATCCCCGGCGGTCTGGGGGGCCGTTAGTGAAGATGAGGCAAGCTAATGCCCAGAGTTCCCGAGTGTGATCGCTGATCAGAGTGGGCACCGAGGCGAGAGAATTATCGAGTCCGCTGACCCTGGTCCAGAAACCTGCCGCGCCGGGAATCGAACCCTGGTCCCGGGCCGTCCTCTGCTCTCGGGTCTGCCGCCTCTAACCAGTGAGCCACACTACTTCACTTTATGAGCTGCCGGGACACTTTGTCATTATAGAAAGAACTGTAGATGCTTGTACGGCCCTTTCTGTAATACAGATAGCACTGGTGCACATATTGCACCAGGCTACCAACAGGGTTGTTCCCTCACTTGCACGGGGGTGTGGCCCCATGCAAATGAGGGAATCCCTTAGCGCCCATGTCGTATTATAGATTCAGGTGCAGAGACAAAGAAGCTGTGAGGAGGCACACTGAGAGTTCACCAACTGAAAGGTGGCGCACTGTGGTGGTCTTCCAGATGGCAGCCCTCTGGAGGGGTAATGGGGGTCCTATGGACCCTCCAGACATCCTCTTGCAGGCAACTGCAGTCACTCACTGCAGCCGCCAGTAGGGGGATCTCCCTCCCCTCATGAAAGTGTCCACGGGTTGCCACCTGCACAGTGAAACACGGAGAGGCTGCTTCAAGGCCGCTCCATTTTTCACTTGAATGCACCCGCACTGGGCCTAGCGCAAATTCGCGGCTGCTCTGGGAGTAGCGCAAGCCTGGCACACCTGTTTTAAGGTGCGATTTGGCACAAACAGAGAAAGTGCACCCTAAGTGTAACCGGGCCCCTGGACTGGAAGGCCTGGATAACTAAGTTTAGAAGTCTTTCTCTGCTGTACTCAACACAAGATTATTGGAACTGTTTAATTAATGCTGCTGTATGACAGAATATCCAGAGATTTTTCATAACTAGGAAGAACCCTTTATATTGTAGCTCTTACTGACCCATCACACAGGTTATAAAAAACGTTATGAAGATATTTGTGAACCGGTTGACTCTTATTGTTGGGAGGGTGATGGGCTGAGATTAAAATGGGTTATACTAGTATAACAACTATTGGCTCAAACAATTTTTTTTTATCAAAAGTCATTTCTTTTACACTAAAAGGAATGGAAAGAATGGCTTAATGTTTAGGTCTCGCCCAGCGTTGCAGCGCAAAGGGCTGCTCGCTCGGCGACAGATTTTGTGAATGAGGGTTTTCAGAAAGGGGCTTGAAGCCCCGCCCCTCATTTCCATTGGCTGGCGTCACCGTTTATGCTAAACGGTGGCCTGCGATTGGAAATTAGCTTTTTTGGTTGCCGCCTTTTCGCCTCCGATCCAGACTGGGCCACCTGCTTTGCTGCTGTCGCAAAGCACTTTCTTATCTTTATGGGCCATGTGTTTCCAATTAGCGTGGAGGAGCGCACTGTCCCCGACCTCTCAAAGGAAAAAAATCTTGGTTTCATGAAGATAGTTTTCCTTTGAGAGTTGGGGGGGTGTGCGCTTCCACGCTAATTGGAAACACATGGCCCTATAAAGTTAAGAGATTGATTCTTGTCTTATACCTGTCCCTGGAACATCCCTCACGAGACACTTAAATGCTCTTCATGTTGTATATATTGGCATATGCTATTGGTATATTCAATTCTGCTTTCTCCTGATTAATGACCCTTTGTGTGTCCATCTTTCATCCGGTACACACAGTATGCCTCCTCTGTGTATGTACTGTGCTGCATCAAATCGCTCAGAAGATGAGGTAAGGTGACATGTAATGCTATAGGAACCAATTAAGTCTCTCAAATAAGTCATTGTGGTATGGACGCTTGTACCCCTCCTCCACAGGGTTTGCCCTTCGAAGCAGAGGGGTAAATTGCATTGCAGATGACCACTGACACTCCCTTAAGGTCATCACTAACCCCCATTTCAAAAGCAGGATGGCCGCCTCTCTGCCACCAGTGTGGCTGGGGGATCGGGGGCTGACAGTGTGACCCATCTGCTGCTCTATTAGGCGTGTACTCTAGAATCTGCCCTCCTCCACTTGCATATACAGACATAGGATTCCCTGCACAGACGTGGGCTCCTGCATTCACAGTGGTGCCAGACAGCGCACTATGCCTGTCTTACCTGTAGGGAGCACAGGAGTTACCACCACAGCCTGGTGAGCCTGCCACGTGGCAGACTCTACCCCAGCCCTACCAGCCGGCAGCCTGACACAGAATCTTCAGGGATCCAATGGTGGATGATAGATTCTCCCTCAGACCCATCAGTCCTTCAGAGGCAGTTGCCTATCCCACATTTTTCAGAATACCATGGGCGACTTTGCCCTAACCGTACCAACCATCTGCCATTCACAGGCTGACTCAATATCTTCAGAGCTCCGTGACTTGGACATATAACTGACTGGGCCCCAGCGCTAAAAGCCATTCAGAAGGGAACTGTTGCGTAATGTCCAGATTTTCAGATGGACACAGGACTGGCTGTGCCTCAATCGTTAATTCTTACAGGGGGCAGCAAGCTGTATCGAAACCTGCACACTCTGTCAGGGGGCCTCGGAGTTGAAAGTTGGTTGAAATAAAATGGTTTCTTGCTGAAATGCAGCTCCCATGGCCTCCAGTTGTCTTTCTAATGGGAGCAAGAAGCATTGACCTGATTCAGTCAGGTAGTCTTGGTGTTAATTCCGTTTCCGGTACAAAGTTTCAAATCTGGTGGTGTTTGCCCACGAGCTAATTCCACATGTGTTATTGGCAAATAGCAACTCGGCGCTGTTTGTATGATGTTTAATAGCAGGTCTAACTTGCTAAGAATCTGGTTCAGTAATAGCCATAAAATAAAGATTTGTTCCGAATGGAAATCAGAGGGGTGCTCTGATTTGCACATTCTGGAACGTCCATGTGCATTAAGAGGACTCAATTAAAACAAGCATAGGCATAGCCAATAGGTCTCGCCTTTGGGACCTTATGTGTTTAGCCATGCAACAGTTGATGTTGTTGCACCAAGGATATTGTGCTGCAGAACTAAACACTTAAAAGGTCCCAAAGGCGAGACCTGTTCGCTATGCCAATACTTGTTTAAAAAGCATTTGACCTGGTCAAATAGAACATTCTGTGGCCAATCTGTGGCCAACTCAATATACTGTCCCAATTCATCAAGTTGAAATCCAGAATGTATGCTAAAGGCAAAGTTCAATTTATAATTATAAGAGTAAGGAACCAGATAATACATATAAATAGGGGTACTTAACAAAGATGTCCACTCGCTCCCCTTTTATTTACATTGTTTATTCAACCATTCACTCTTTAAATATGAGAAGATAAGCTACTCCACGCAACGTGCCTTGTGAGAGGGAAATAGTTTTATGTTGGCATGACAAGGATTTGTTCCTTGGCACAGATAAAAGCAACATACATAGAGCAACAATTATTATTCAGAAATTATCTACAGATGTGGGATACAACTAAACCACACACAAACTGAGATTATATGTTTAGTAACCTAACCTGTGACCCCCCTCCACCACTACAACAGATGACTCAAAACATACCAGTAGGATACTTTGGGATACACACAACCACCACTACAGACATTGTTACGCCTTCCAAATTGAATCATGTACCTTTGAGAAATAAGATTTAAAATCCAAGTGTCAGCTTGGAATTAGAAGCTGTTCACATTTATAGGCCGAATTAATTTAGTAAAAATTAATCTCGCTGCAATGTATGATTTATTTTCAGATAAGTACTAGGGGTCTGATTACGAGTGAGGCGGTCATAAGACCCCCGCACCTGCAGTGGTCTGCCCCCTGTATTACGACTACATGTAGTTGTAGCAGCAGAGGACCACCAGCTGCACCGGGGAATAGCCGTTCCCTGGCGATGGCGCAGTGGAGGCTCAATGCAATGTGCTGAGTGGGAATGGCGCAGTCCCGCTCAGCATATGATGAGTTCCGCCACTGCCAGCCATTTCATTGCAAGAGCCCCGCCATGAAAAGGCTAGCGGTGGACGAACAAAGGGGGCCCTACAGGGCCCCTATGCCTCCCCCACCATATGGATACATTCAGAGGGCACAACATGTGCCCCCCATGTCTGTATTCCCCCCACATTTCCAGCACAGCATGGACATCGCCATCCATGCCATGCTGGAGAATTTATGCCATTCACATGTTGGTGCCCTTTCTATGGGCACCGCTGTGGGAACATCAAAATGACCGTCCGCCTGTACGAGAAAAACATGTAATAAGGAGGGCGGTTCTTGCGTGGCTTTGGTGGTGCAATGTCGGCAGAGAGCCGGCGCAGCTCTGCCAAAATCGTAATTAAGAAGAACAACAAGGAACCTCCAGTCCGATTCCCTCAGGCTGCACTGCCACACTCTAAAGTTTGAATCAAATGAACCAATTACGTAATTTTTACTCTCCTTTTCTTCATAGTTAAGCTGTCCATTTTAAACTTTTACTCCCATGTCATGCTCAATTCATTTTACTCAATATTTCACGACGTGCATTTGTTCACAAAAGCTCAGGAGTCCGAGTTAGGTTCCACGTGCCATGATTTTATTTTGGCAGCCCAATGCATTTCGAGAAATTACATTCCCTTCATCAGGGGCATCTACAAACATAAGATAAATGTTTTTAGCTAACATGTTTCACAGTATGAAATATCCATCACCTTCAATACTACATTCCCCTACATTTTAAGCCTCTTAATAAAACATATTACCACGATTTTCTCTCCTAAACAAGATTCTAAACATAGACTACTCTGCGCTTGCCATGGCTGTCTAATCCCTGTGTTTATTTAAAATGAAAGCCTCCTCCCTTTCTTTCTGACGTGTAACCACGCTCTGGTACAAGTGAAGTTTTCTAATGCTCGCAGCGTCCTCTCTTATATTCCAGCCCGTCTTGGTAATATGTTTTATTAAGAGGGCTTAAAACATAGGGGAATGTAGTATTGAAGGTGAGGGGTAATATCATGGAGGCAATCTAAATGTTTCTGAACGTGGGTTGAACTATTTTTCGAAAGGCTTGTTAACATGTCTCTGTTGGACAGCTAATTAATTTCGTTTGCTGAAATGTTATTGTATATTTCATACAGTGAAACATGTTAGCTAAAAACATTGGGCCTCATTTATGAGAAATGACGCATCGCTGCGTGAAAGCAGCGATGCGTCACTTCTCAGTGCGCACTCCTTGCGACATTCCTGATGCGTCATATTTAATGTATGACGCATCATGTCGCAAGGAGTTACAGATACGTCAGTATTTCTGACGTATCTGTAAGCGCAAAAGTGACGCATTGCTGGAGTGTGTCACAAAAGTGACGCAACTCCAGCAATGCGTCCTTTCACATGGGGCAAGCCCCATGTGAAAGGGCCTGCGTCAGTCTTACGCCTGCTGTGAGGCAGGCGCAGGATTTTGACGCAACGGTGTCCTAAAAGTGACGCATTGAAATCTCATAGATTTCACTGCGTCACTTCTACGACCCTTCCTTGCGTCAATACGCCCCCCTTGCATACATTATACCTGGTGCAGGTATAATGTGGCGCAGGGGTTTACAAAGTGACGCATCTACCTAGATGCGTCACTTTGTAAATATGATGCAACAAGGCGCATTTTTTACGCCACTGGTGCGTCACAAAAAGTGACGCACCGGCGGCATAAAAGTGACGCACGGGTTCATAAATGAGGCCCATTGATCTTATGTTTGTAGATTCCCCTGATGAAGGGAATGTAATTTCTCGAAATATATTGGGCTGCCAAAATAAAATCATGGCACGTGGAACCTAACTCGGACTACTGAGCTTTTGGGAACAAATGCACGTCGTGAAGTATTGATTAAAATGAATTGAGCATGACATGGAAGTAAAAGCGTAAAACGGACAGTTTAACTATGAAGAAAAAGAGAGTAAAAATTACGTAATTAATTCATTTGATTCAAACTTTAGAGTGTGGCAGTGCAGCCTGAGGAAATCAGATTGAAGGTTCCTTGTTGTTCTTCTATATTGTTACAGCGCCCAGAGATGAAGGGCAAAGCAGGTATTGCACGCCATCAAAAACTACAAAGGAAAAAATATGTTTAATTTAAGGATTACAAGGGAGTGCATCTTTTCTTTCCAATCATTAGCATGAAAGTCGTAATTAAGCCTTAAGTATTGTGGAGGGTGAAGTCAAAAGCGGCTGGCACCTGTGTACCCCAATGGAATAGTAAATAAGACGCAGGCAGGAGGCCGAGTTTAAATGATTTACCAAAGGGCATTCGCCTGATGATGTGACATTTGTTTCGGTAGCCCAGGCACTGAGAGTGCGGCAGAACACAACAACCACCAGGGCTGAACTGAAAACAGAATCAGCCCTCGCACAAATAGTCAAACCAGCCCCAATCTGCAAGCAGTGACCAGAAGGGTGTAGTGGAGGCGTTGATAACTGGTCATGGTAGCTAATCCAGCTGTGAAAGCAATACCCTGCTAATCACTGGGGAAATGCAAGTGTGCTAGAATGGCCAGTCTGGCCCTGACCACCAACATAGGTAACAAGGCACAAATGGGGCAGAAGTAGAAAGATTAACCACCCACTTTTTTGTTGCACTTGGACAGGGCAGGCTTTATGCACGGGTAACCTAGGCCTAGACCCTAAGTGCCTAGATTTAGATACGTGTGCAAAATGGGCTGATCTAGCGAACTGTTTTTAATAATGATTTCATTCCAGGCTTCTGTCCATTCTGTAACACAAGAAAAAATGAACAAGACGAACTGACCAAGGTCTAGCACATCCAAAACATGAATATAATGAATTTAGCTCCGGTGCAGCACACTTCCCACGCCTGTCGTCCCAAGGCACAATTCCGGTCAAACACTTGCATCCAATAGTGGAAGGCGCACTCAATTGAAATATGATAAACAGATTTGTGAGTCCAAATCTTTAAACTTCTTTATTTTGGTAATTATACCAGGCAAATCACACAGCCAACGCGTTTCGTTCCTTTGACGGAACTTCGTCAGGGCAGAAGCAAATCTGTGTCAAATGGAAAAGTTGATCAGTAAGCTCATATCGCTACGCAGGAGCCGTATAAAGCACCCCTTAATTGCTTTGCATCTTGCCTATCATGGACGCAACTACTCGCCAGCTTATATCGCTACGCAGGAGCCGTATATAGCGCTCTTTTTTCTTTGTACCTCGTCTACTCTGAACGTAACTATCCACCAGGTGCTGACTTTCACTACCATTCTGAGGTTCCGTGACAATTGTAAGTGGTGTTTTCGACTCGCACGAATATGGTCGAGTCTGGTATCTATGAACCGCAAATGACGAGTTTAGTAAGTGTGCGCAGTTTCGCTGTGCTAACTTAAACCGTTCGTTTGTTATGTGGGTTTTTCGTCTGTACCCACGGGTTCCATCTTAGATACAGCATCCATTTTGTCTCTTGCCCTCAAGTAGCCAGCGAACGGACGCTGTCCGCTTCGCGACCCTGGGACTCCCAAGATATTTGCGGAAGACACATGTTCTTTGTAAGTGTCTTTATGACGAGGGGGATGATACTGTAAGGCAGATGGCCCCGCTCGAGGCTCATCTTGCCGTGCCGGTTTATTGTCTCAGCCGTGCATCTCATTAGGCACGTCCCTTTGATGCCTGTATCTCGTGTTTCCCGATACCTCCCCTTTTACACCCTTTCCGATCTCCCCACTGTCTCCGTCTTCCTCTGCACCTGTCTTTGTTCCTATTTCGATCTGTTTTACTGCTGATTGGAATGCACTAATGTTGGGAAGATGGGTTTTTACAATTGGGAACTGCCAAATGTTTCCGCACTTATGTTCCGGACCTTATGTGTATCAAAGTGACCAAAGCGACCCCTCTGGGGGATAATTATGGGAACCGGGTTGTAAACTTTTGTGTACCATGTTGTCCTATGGGTAAAATCTGTATAAAAGGAGCGATCCACAGAACCAATTTGAAGCAGTCTCCCCAAGTTGCACGTGTTGTACTTGTCGTGACTTCTGTGTTCCCTGCAGTAAATAAACCTTGAATCTTTGACGCCGAAGGAAGTGTCCCGTGTCTCTGTCATTCATACGCCGGAGCAGGTTACCCACGAAGGTTTCAGGTGTTGTGCCCTGGCACCGCTGGGTCTTAAAGAACCCAGTCCTTCAGTTGGCGCCCAACGTGGGGCTGCATCAGTGGTACCGGTCCAAGCCCGACGATCGTGAGGAACTTCGTGTGAAATCTCCGAGGGAAGGTGCACTCCGCTTCATCGATCCTGTTGTCGAAACAAGTGGCCCGAAGACTTTTCCCGCGAAGATTCCCGCCTCCTGACGGCTGCGACGGACTGCTGCCCTGACTGTAGACCTGTTTTGGCGCCTGGCGTAGACCTTGGTATAGCGAGACGATTGACGGGCCTTCCTGGAGACGCCATCGATCTTTGAGTTAAGTATTTGTGGGTCGCTCCCAGAGTTCTTGGTTGTTGACACTTTTAGCGAGTGTTTTTGTTGTTGACGCTGTGTGAGTGTTTTTGTCGGTGACACTTTGCTAGCGTACTTTGTTGTGTTATTCGACGACTGCAGCCGCCAAAAACCGAGGGTATTAGCTCTTTGCTGGGACTTGGTAAATCCCGTAACCCTTGAAGTTTGTGAAACTCGGCTAGTGTGCAAGATGCCTGGTCGTAGTACTTTGTTCAGTTGTTTCAGACCTTGTGGTGTGGATTCCCGACTGGAGGACTCGTGTCCGATACCTCCGGTTGGAACTCCGACTTATGAACTGTACAGTAAACATGGGCTAGGCCCGATTACTTTTAATGAATACTGGATCAAATACACGAAGAAGGATGGTGACCTTCGCTGGCCACCACATGGTAGCTTCGAGGCCCCGATCTTAGATAATCTAGAAGTTAAATTGTTCGAGAGAAAGTCAAGGCCGGCCATGTTTGATGCCTTTCGGTTGTGGCGTAAAGAAGCCCGACAGAAAGAAATCAGACAGACTAAAAGAAATCAGAGAGATAATGTCGCTACCATTGTAAAGAAAGCAGAGCAGTTTCAGCATGATAAGGAGGTTAAGGAAAAGGAAGTGTTTGATAGATTACAGCGTATGACTATAGATAAATGCTATCCCACTTTGCCTACGGAGTCGGAAAAGAAGGATGAGTCAGTTGAGGATCCTTTAATGTCCTATCTTATGAAATCGCCACCTCCGTACGTACAGGGTACCACAGCCCCTGTGATTCCCCCTGTACCTGTTCCTGCACCTATTCTTCCTTTGCCTGTTCCTCAACCTGCACCCGTTCTTCCGACTGTTCCTGCTCCTTCGTCTGTTGCTATTCCTACTGCTCCTCCGCTTCCACATACTCCTGCTCACGCTACTGCTCCTGCTTTGTTAACCCCTGCTGTTGTCTCTGTCTCTACTCCTTCACTTGTTAGTCCTGTGTCCTATACTTCTCCCTCTACTCGTAGTCGTAATTCTCCTCTTGCGGCTAGTTTCTTTCATTCGCTCGGACCTGTTCTTGGGTCCGCTGGTTCAGATGGTCCTCAGAGACGTAGTCAGCTTCCTGGTAACAGGGAACGTGCTTCGCTATATAATATGGCGATGGGTTGGATGACCCACCCCCTTAGAAATCCACCACGTATTGTACTCGACACGTTTTGTCAGTTCAATATACCAACCCAAAGATTTGTGTTCGAGGAAATGTGTAAGGTCCTTCGCGATCAGATATCGGCCGACGCACCTGACGAGGTGCTGACCGCTTTGTCCGATCTACAACTTCAGTTCTCGGCTGGACTGATAGTGGATACCAATGTTCGACGCGCTGTTGAACGATTGTTATCTTTCCGTCCCACTCCTATACCTCAAGCCTTGTTTGTTGAGGATGTCGAAAGACAGCCAGATGAGTCTGGTCAATTTCCTATGCGGGAAGTTCCACCAGTGTGGATGCCAGGTAATCCCGCAGCTGCTCCTCCGATCTTGCCGTTCTTCCAGAGAGTTTGGATACATCTCCCATGGAAACGATCAGAAGTGTTACAGGTAAAACAATCTTTGCCTGACCCTCGCAAAAATCCTGCAGGGTATTACAAAGAATTATCGCAGCTTGTAGACGCTACGATAATGAATCTTGCCGATATTGACATGCTGTTTGGCAATGTTGTACCGCAACCGGTATGGGCTAAGATTCGTCAGGAAAATCATCCAAATGAATTAGGTGGTGCTTGGGCTGCCATTGTAGCGGTGGATGCTCGACAAGTTGGTGGTGCTAAACCCGAGCAGCTGATTGCTGATCTCCCTCAAAGAATAATAACGTTAATGAAAACTCTTATGCCAGCTATGAGGGTAAATTGGGACAAATTGTCAGCTTGTAAGCAGAAGAAGGACGAGAGTGTTTCCGACTTCTTTACGAGGTTCGAGGAGGCATTCATCGACCATAGTGGTCAGGATATGAGCACTGAGGGTGGTCAAAGGTTGTTCGTGGATAAATTTGTTTCGAACTTATTGCTCGATTTGAGCAATAAATTAAAGAATTCAGAAAGTGCATGGGCCGTTTCTACTTCAGCTCAGATATTGGCTACGGCACAATATTACGAGAATAGAGAGAAAGAAGAGAACGACCGTGCTGATAAAAAGACGAAAGAGCTAAAAACTAAAGTGTTGCTGCAACAAGCGTATCCTCCGCGTTCAAATCAGAATGCATCCCAACAAAATCGATCGCAGCCGCAATCGAATAGATCAAAATCTCGTAATGACTCCTCTTCCCAAAGATCCTCGTTGGGGTACAATCAATGTGCCTATTGTCGACAAGAGGGACACATTAAATTCAATTGTCCTGTTCTGAACGAACGTAATAGTGGTAACTCATCTAGAGGAGGTCGTGGTGGTTCACAGCAGGCACCACGTGGCAGAGGTCGTGGTGCTCAGAATGATCGTTCAGATAATTCATCAAATTCTGATAATTGTTTTGATCAACGTGGATCGTCGCAAGGACGATCTGCGCAGTACAATGTAGACGATTATTACGTCGATCAGGGAACTGACGACAGTAATTACTAGGACAGCCATAGACAAGGAGAGGGAGTGGTATCAGTTCCGGTTGATCAGAGAGGGCCTTACGTCGCAGTTGCTACATCGGGCGTCGTTGAGCCTTTTCTGTTGGACACTGGTGCAGCGAAAAGTTCCATTAAGCATTCGAAACTCCCTGGCGCACCTTTGTCTGGCTTAACAAATGTTTCCGTTGGATTCTCTGGCGCCCCCGTTAGCAATCCAGTTTCGCGCCCTTTGCCCCTTACAATTGGGCCTCGTGAGCTAGAAGCCCCGTTGATTTTGACTACTGGTTGTGGTGAAAATCTTTTGGGCCTGGATTTGCTTAAACGTTTGTATGCGACTTTGTATTGTTCTCCTGCGGGTGTAAAGCTTACGTTGGGAGAGAGGGTTGTCTCTCCCATGTACTTGTCTCTCGATAAGCTTCCACCGGAATTGAGTTCTCTTCCTGCGTCTTTGTGGGCAACAGGTCCAAATGATGTGGGCCTACTTGATATCTCACCTTATGTTGTTCAGTTGAAATCTAATGTGCGATTGCCACGTATTCCCCAATATCGTATCTCCCTTGATGGTGAACGAGCACTGTTAGCGATCATCTATGATCTGATTGAGAAAGACGTTCTTGAGGAAACACGGGGAAACGTGTGCAACAGTCCTGTACTGCCCATTCTAAAACGTACTGATCCTTCGAAACCACCTGTTTATCGTTTTGTTATCGATTTACGGGAGGTGAATAAAATTGTGATTCCTCAGTTCCCCGTTGTGCCTGACATCACGGCACTACTGACTCTGATTCCAGCTTCTGCATCGTGGTTTTCGGTGATTGACTTGAAGAATGCGTTCTTCAGCATCCCGATTGCAGAAGAGAGCAGAGACCTTTTCGGTTTCTCTCTTGGTGGACGCAGCTTCCGGTTCAAACGCGCTCCTCAGGGCTACTGTGAAAGTCCATCGATTTACAGCCAAGCCTTGAAGGGTCAACTGGATGCGTTTAGGTTGCCGGCTGGTGCGGCCTTAATCCAATACGTCGATGACCTATTGGTAGCTGCAGATACTCAGGACATTTGCAAAATTGCTACGGTGTCGTTGCTGCAACATCTCTGCGAGTTAAATCACAAGGTGTCACCTTCTAAACTCCAATATTGTTGTCAAGAAGTAACCTATCTAGGTCACTTATTGTCAAAGGAGGGAAGGCGGTTGACCCCAGAGAGAATTGCAGCAATTGCGCGAATGGCTGTGCCAACAACCCAAAGAGATGTGCGTGCCTTTTTAGGTATCACGTCGTACTGCAGGCAATGGATTCCAAATTTTTCATTGCTAGCGAAACCATTAGTGGCTCTTACGTGCAAGGATGTTTCGACTCCTTTACCATGGACGGAAGAATGTCAGAAAAGTTTTTCTGAATTACGTGATTCATTGTGTTCGGCTCCTGTGTTAGGTACTCCTGACTAGAGCAAGCCGTTTACATTATATGTTCATGAGAGAGAAGGTTGTGCGTTGAGCGTCTTAACGCAACCTTTTGGTGGTAAGCAACGTCCATGTGCATATTTTTCCTCGACCTTGGACCCGGTAGCTAGAGCATTGCCGAGTTGTTTACGAGCAACGGCGGCAGCTGCGGTCTCCATCCGACAATCAGCAGGATTGGTCATGGATAATATGCTTACGGTGATGGTTCCGCATGCAGTTGATACTCTTTTGAATCGTACGAAAACTCAGCACTTGACGAGTGCGAGGTTGTCTGGGTACGAGTTGACGCTGTTGGCAAGCCACATTCAAATAAAGCGTTGTAATGTTCTGAACCCGGCAACTTTGTTACCAATTAGCTCAGAGTCAGATGAAATAACAGAACACGATTGTTATTTGAGGACAGAGGAAGAAACGAAAGGTCGAGTGGACCTTAAAAACACCCCATTGGAAGACCCAGATGGTACACTGTATGTGGATGGTTCATGTTTCAAGTTGCCGAATGGTGATGTGACTACTGCTTATGCTGTTGTAACGTTGAATACTGTTGTTGAGACTGCGAGATTAAATCAGAATTCTGCCCAAGCTGCAGAGCTGATCGCTCTCACTAGAGCGTGTGTGTTAGCGAAAGGGAAACGTGTGAATGTGTTTACCGACAGCCAATATGCATTTGGCGTCGCACATAGTTTTGGACGGTTGTGGAGAGAGAGAGGTTTTCTAACATCGCATGGTACGAAGATTCAGCATGGCCAGCTTGTGAATGATCTTTTGGATGCACTTACGTTGCCTAAGCAAGTTGCGATTGTCAAATGTAGTGCGCATCGTAAGGTGACGGATGATGTGGGTCGTGGTAATGCGTTTGCGGATGAGACTGCTAAGGAGACTGCCCGGAACCTTAGCACTCGAATGTATGTGACGAGTTCGGTTAGGTGGCCTACAGAATCGAGTATGTGTGAAGACACTATCGAGAGTGTGAAAGCAATTCAGAATGAGGCCACCGAGACTGAAAAGATGAAGTGGAAAGAAAGTACGGGAAAGTTGGATGCGAATGGTTGTTGGATTGATTTGTCGGAACAGAAAAGATGGATGTTACCAGATGCGTATGTGCTGGCCGTTGTGACAATGGCGCATGGGTTAGCACATATTAGCGCGAAAGGTATTTGTAAGTTGCTGTCTCCTGTGTGGAAGAATGATGGTATTACGAAATGTGCTGAACGCTTGGTTAAGAACTGTATGGTGTGTATGATGTACAATCCTGGCAAGGGAACCCCAACTCCTCCTGGCAGTTTTGCTCCCCCTTCATGTCCCTTTGAGGTGATTCAATTGGACTTCATCCATATGGAGCGATGCGATAACCTGAAATACGTTTTAGTTGTGGTTTGCGCATTCTCCCGATGGATCGAGGCCTATCCTCTCAAAGACAATACTGCTTTGTCTACATTTGAAAATCCTACTGAAGGAATACTTTCCTCGGTACGGAATGCCTAGAATCGTGTGGTCAGATAACGGAAGTGAGTTTGTGGGGAGTGTGATGAAGAGTGTATGCAAGGGCCTTGGAATTAATCAGAAATTCCATAGCGCCAACCATCCCCAGTCAGCTGGTTTGGTTGAAGGGTATAACGGCACCCTTAAACTAAAGCTAGCAAAGATTCAGGCTACGACTGGTCTCTCGTGGCCTGACGCTTTACCCTTAGCATTACTGTCAACTAGGGCGACTGTACACTCCCGAGTAGGGCTTAGCCCCTACGAAATAGTGTTCGGTCGTCCTGCGAATGTTTGGGGGGTTCCTAGGCCGGGTATTTTCTGTGATCTTGAGTATCCAATGTTGATCGATTATCTTCATGAATTGACTGCTAAACTGAGGTTAATTCACCAACAGGTTCACGAAGCATTGCCGACGCAGACGGAGGGTCCAGGCCACCAGCTCCAGCCCGGAGATTGGGTGGTGACGCGCAACTTCTCTCGCAAGAACAACTTGGATCCCAGGTTCACTGGACCCTACCAGGTCCTCCTTGCCACGAGAACTGCAGTTCGTCTTGAGGGGCGGAAGAATTGGGTGCACGCCACCCATACAAAAAAAGTCCCTATCCCGTTGCCAGCAGACTCGTGGGTGAGGAGAGGCATTGCATCAACTGAAACCGAAAAATTGCCGGCGTTTGTACCTTTCAGCGACGCACAACCTGTCGGAGAATCCTCAGTGCAGCAGAGAGACACTGTTGAACATTTGTCAGCAAAAGACTCAAGACCAAAACATTCAGCTGATCAACAGGACGTGGTCCCTTCAACGGATCCTTTGTTTGACGAACAGACAGGTCCTGGGAAAACCCGATACTTTTTGCGATCCAGCACTAAAGACTAATAAAAGATCCTGTTCTGTCCTTTGACAATTGCATTATCCCGTTTTCCACGATCAGTTTGAACACTCGTACCATTGTAATTATTTTGTACATATTCATTGAGCTTCGTTCCTTACACTTTTTGCTTCCACAGCTGAGAGACATTGTTTTTGCATATACACTTGTGAAATAAAGGCCGTAGGGCCGCGCGCGTACTTCCTTCTGGTTAGTAGGTCTTGACGCTAGGTTAAAGACCGTCGGTTCCTGGGAACTCCTAGGGATTGACTATTGCTACACAGAACGAAGTGCGTCAAGAAACGTTGCGGACGGTCATAGGGAATGGCATTTTCGAAGCTGACGGATGTGGAAGGAGCTCAGGCTCATAGATTCAAGCTGCAGCAACTCAGTCGTACCAAATGTTTTATATTCCAAATATTCGTGTTGTTTTTGACTGTTTCTGCATTATTGGCGGGTGGGGTGTATTACACGATGTTTTACTTCTTACCTACTGCTACACCTACTCCTACCCCTGACCCTAAACTTACCTCCACTGCTTCTCCTCATTCTTTCCATATCTTACCTGAACACGAGCAGGCTAGACGTGCAGAATTCCGCAACAATTCCTTTATTCAGCTCCTCCATCAGCATCAGTTAGTGGTTAACACTACTAATTGTTGGGTGTGTGGGTTGATGCCACATACTACGGATAAGGGAATTCCATATCTGGTGTTACCGTATAGTTCCCAAGGGTCTGCTCGAGCATTTCAAACAATGTTTCGAAGCGCACTGGGTTTCCACCCCATTCGAGAACCACGTTCCCCCTACTCTGGTCCTACCTCGTATCAAAAACCTTTGTCTATAGCAATAGAGGATTTAGATAGCGATATCTATGATCCCTCGCTTATTCCCGAAGAAGAGGTACAAGCCTATAGGGTCCTAAGTAGAGGTGAATATAGTGTGTTCACTAGTGAAAAGCAGCTTAAAAGCTCGCCCCCGATATGGGTCGTACCCCACATTGGTAATTTTTGTCTCATAGGTCGCGGCCGAAGATCGAAAGCCCGACTTGGAGAGAGTGCTTGCACTGAAAATTACATTCTGCC